>NC_035448.2:104753180-105053180 GCF_002127325.2 Helianthus annuus
CCGATAGCACCAAAAGACCAAGAGAAAACAACTTTCACATGCCCCTACGGAACTTTCGCATATCGACGCATGCCATTCGGTCTATGTAATGCACCTGCAACATTCCAACGTTGTATGGTAGCCATTTTCCATGATATGATAGAAAAGACAATGGAAGTCTTCATGGACGACTTTTTCCATCTTTGGAAACTCATATGACCAATGCCTCGATAATCTTGAACGAATGCTATCCCGATGTGAGGAAACTAACCTCGCCCTTAATTGGGAAAAATGTCATTTCATGGTAACAGAGGGAGTAGTACTCGGTCACAAAATCTCAAGCGAAGGAATGGAAGTTGATCGAGCAAAAATAGAAACTATTTCTCGATTACCTCCACCATCCTCCGTAAGAGCAATCAGAAGCTTCTTAGGGCATGCCGGATTTTATAGAAGGTTTATCAAGGACTTTTCAAAAATTTCAAGGCCTCTAACAAAATTACTTGAAAAAGATGCACCTTTCATCTATGACAAGGAATGCAATCAAGCATTTCTAACCCTCAAAGAAATGCTAGTCAATGCACCTATCATGATAGCGCCCAATTGGAAATTTCCTTTCGAAATCATTTGTGATGCAAGTGACTTTGCCGTTGGAGCAGTCTTGGGACAAAGAAAAGAAAAGCATTTCCACCCAATTTATTATGCTAGTAAAACGCTTAATGATGCACAAGAAAATTATACAACTACAGAAAAAGAATTACTAGCAGTGGTGTTTGCTTTTGATAAATTCTGTTCTTACCTTGTTCTTTCTAAAACTGTAGTCTATACAAACCATGCAGCCATCAGGTACCTCTTCAAGAAACAAGATGAAAAACCCCGTTTGATCAGATGGATTCTACTCCTCCAAGAATTCGACATCGAAATCAAGGACAAAAGAGGAGCAGAAAACACTGCTGCAAATCATCTATCACGCCTAGAAGACCCAGCTTTGGAAGCGACCAAGGACGAGCAAATCAATGAAAAATTTCCCACCGAGTCCTTGGAAATGATGGAGAGTAGACAAGAGCCATGGTATGCCAATTATGCTAATTATCTAGCTAGCGGTATAGTCACCAAAGGATGGCCACATCATCAAAGAAAGAAATTCTTTGCTGATGTAAAGCATTACTTTTGGGAAGACCCTTATCTTTTCAAAATGTGTGCCGACCAGCTCATCCGAAGGTGTGTCCATGGTAATGAAGCACGAAGAATTCTCCGTCACTGTCATGAAGGTCCATACGGAGGACATCATGGTGCCGCAAGTACCGCACGAAAGGTATTTGATTCAGGGTTTTATTGGCCAACCATTTACAAGGATGCACAAAACCTTGTAAAGACATGTGATGCTTGCCAAAGATCAGGTAATATTTCTTCCAAAAACGAAATGCCCCAAAATGGCATTCTCGTTTGTGAAATCTTTGATGTGTGGGGACTCGATTTCATGGGACCTTTCCCACCGTCAAGAGGAAACAAATATATACTTGTGGCAGTCGATTATTTTTCTAAATGGGCGGAGGCTGAAGCTCTTCCAACAAATGATGGAAGAGTAGTGGTAAAATTTCGGAAAAAATTATTTTCTCGTTTCGGGACACCAAAAGCTTTGATAAGTGATAGAGGTACCCATTTTTGCAATCATCAACTCGAAAAAACATTAACAAGGTATGGGGTCTATCACCGGGTCTCAACAGCGTATCACCCTCAAACAAATGGGCAAGCCGAAGTGACTAATCGAGGTTTAAAACGAATACTTGAAAAAACCGTAGGATTAAATAAAAAGGAATGGGCCGACAAATTAGACGATGCTTTATGGGCCTTTCGAACTGCTTATAAAACCACTATAGGCACGACCCCATATAAGCTCGTCTGTGGAAAAAGTTGTCACTTGCCAGTAGAAATAGCTCACAAAGCCTACTGGGCAATAAAAAATGCAAACTTAGACTTAGAAACTGCCGGTAAAAATCGATTTTGTCAAATGAATGAATTAGACGAACTAAGGAATTATGCATATTCTAACTCCGAAATTTATAAGGAAAGAATGAAGAATTTACATGATAAATATATTAAGTCTAATGAATTTCGGGTAGGAGATCAAGTTCTATTGTTTAATTCACGACTTCGATTATTTCCTGGTAAACTAAAATCTAGGTGGTCAGGACCTTTTTCCGTCACCCATGTTTTTCCTCACGGTGCTGTAGAAATTAAAGCTCGAAATGGGATACCATTTAAAGTCAATGGCCAACGGCTGAAACTCTACCGAGGATCCATTGAGGATGAGGAAGAGGAGATCTCGCTTCAAACGGTTAACGATTAGACTCAACATCATACCCGACATGTTACGAACAGGCAAGTGTACGTCAAAAACAACTGGTAAGTCTTCTAACCATTTTCGGAAAAAGGGGCATGCACACGAGCACAAAAAAAAAATTTAAAACTTTGCTCGGCACGAGGCCGTGTCCACTGGACACGGGGCCGTGTCGAGGCGACTGTCGGGATAAAACCCTCTTTTCATAACAGTTACCTCATTCCACACGCCCCGTTTCGCCGAAAACTCTCTGGTTCCAGGCGATTTTCCGCAAATTTTCGACGTCACTACCACGTTTAACAACGTCAAGGTATGATTCTATCATCTTTAGTAGTTAGATTAGTTACTTGCATGTAGTTAAAACATCAAAAATTGGGGAAAAATCTAGGGTTCTTCGTGTTCATCCGGATCGAACTTCAAATTTTTGATGCAATCTGTTAGTAGTAGTTTAGATTAGTGTAGTAGAAAGTAAATAAACATGTATTGTTGATAGATTCTTTCGATTTCCTACTAAAACCCCAAACCCTTGTTTTTGAACCGAAAAAGATGAAATTGGAAGGGTAAATGGTTTGTTTTGGGAAAAACGACACTTAGGGTTTCATTTTCGGGGGAAACCGCAACTAGGCTAAAAATTTTTCAGGTTTTCGAAACCGGGACGAAAAATGAAGTTTTTGGGTTACAGACGCCTGGACACGGGGCCGTGTCCGCTGAACACGGGGCCGTGTCCAGCCCACTGTCTGCAGTTTCCTTAAAAATCTCTTTGTTTCGTACTAACTTCTGGTGTTCTTTCAGATGTCAAAGTTCACAAGGTTCAATGCAAGCGAACTCGATGCTAGGGCGCGATATGAAATACTCCAAACAAGACCCGAGGAGTACCCTAGGCGAGCATGTACGGACTTGTTAACCATGGTGAACCAACTAGACCGATTCAACAACATCGTGACAGGGCCACTAGCAGTTGCATTGAACACTCGGCTTCGGTCGGTGCATCAATGCACAATGGAGTTTTACAGTACTTTCGCTTTCAATTCGAGGTGTGACCCGTTTGACAATGAAGGGGTCGCATTTCGGTGTGGCGGGACAACGTACTCAATCTCCATGGCACAGTTTGGATCTATAATAGGACTATACGGTGAAGAGGAATCGGGAAATGAGGAGACCACTGGGGGATTACGAGACTTGGATGAGACCGAACGTCAAGCCGCATGGGCTCAAATCGGTGAAGGAATCTACAACCGTAGCAGCACTAAGAGTACCAAACTGAGGGACCCGCTATACCGCTACATTCACAGGCTCCTCACCTACTCGCTGAACCAGCGTCACGACAGTAGTGGCGTTGTGGGGTTGAAAGATTTGGTTGTCCTTCACTGCATCCACAACCGAAAGCCTCTCGATGTTCCATATCTCCTGTTGCCAAACATGCATCTCAATCGCCTTGCTCGCGCTCCAACACCTATCTTCTTTGGGGGATGGGTGTACCGTCTTTTTAAGCATTTCACGAGAATTCCGAGGTCCTTTGAAAGAAGTCCATGGTCGGGACGAGTTGACTACAACATTTGCTGAGCCATGAACTTACTTTATGAGGCGGAAGACGGGACGGTGAGCTTCCAAAGGACACAAGGCTATGCATGGAACCCACAGGAAGCCCTAGTTCTTCACGCACCACCTCCCCACTACCAGTACCAACCCCATGGTGATCCGGGTCAATCCTCCTCACAAGGAGGCGGTTTTCCTAACTTTCAAAGCTTACATGATCTTTTGCAGGAAAACCTCATGTGTACCAGGAACACCTACAACCTCGCCAACAACACATACCACCGGGTTGGAGCTATTGAACGCAACATCAACGATATACAAGACGATATCGGTAGCATCCGGGAGTACATGGCGGGGCATGGGGATGGAGGTGATGATAGCGATGAAGACATGGACGTTTGAAGGGATAAGGAGCGGGTTGATGGTGAGCCCACAGGTTTAAGTACCCTTTTTCTATCGAATAATTTATGGCCTGCGTGCCACTTGTTGAACAATTTACTTTCCTGAACTACTTTTTATTTTCGTTTTATTTTTCTACTTTATGCTTGGAGACAATTAACTATGGTAATGTAGGATGTTTTATGTTTGCTTGGTGTGGTATTGAGTGATGAAACAGGTACAATGCAAGGGTTAGAGTGCTAAACCTTAGCGCTTACAGGCCCAAAATGGAGAAACCGGGAGACGAAACCTGTTTTTCAGGCTCACAGACTGTCCACACGGGGACGTGTCCAGCCGACATGCCCCCGTGTTCATCTCCCAGACCTGCTGTTTGGTTACTGACCTGCAATTATTTGCCAGACACGGGGCCGTGTCTAACCAACACGCCCCCGTGTTCACCTTCTATAAGTTTTCGATACTGGCAGTTCAACACGGGGTCGTGTCCAGCGAACACGGGGCCGTGTCCAGACTGCCAGTAACATAAATCTTTGCTTTTTAACACCACATTACACATCCAGTCAACCTAAAAATTTATTTTTGGAACACATTGAGGACAATGTGTAATTTAAGTGTGGGGGGGGGGGGGGAAGTTAACACTTTGAAATTTTGCAAGTCCTAACAACAAGCCTTACACAAAACTCTATTGGAACCGCTAAACACCCCAAATTTTTTTTCAAAAAATTTTCATTTTTTTTACTTGTCTAAAGTTTAAGTTGGGAATCACAAGATTAATAAGGTTATATTTTTATAAAATTTACAACCGAGAGCGTCGTGATAACAAGAACCAACATAGGAAAATTATGAAACGACATAACAAGTCTCGTTAAAATTTGATTACATATACTTGATCACATTAAAAACCCATTCCCACAAAAGTGAGTTTTGAGCCTTTATTGAGCATACAAATTTACATCTTTAGACTAAATGCTCATTTTTCGTTTCTTGTGTGAATAGCCGCTTGGTTCTTACAACTCTAGAACTTGCCACGACGATTCATTCCCGGTCCTTACCAACTTAAACCCAAGTAAGTAAATGATGGAGGCATTAGGACTAACCATTTTTTCTTTCTACACCATTATTTTTCATTTTTTCACCACCTACCCAAAATCCCCCTAGTTAACCCCTTTGAGCCTAAACCTTTCGTTTCTTTACCCTAAACCCTTTTTACCCACCAAAAACCCTTTTTATTTTTCACCCTTTATTTTAGTATCAAGCTCGGTTTTTCGCAAGCTCGTTCTTTTATGTGACTAAAAAAAATATGATGAAGTTAAAAACAAACAAGGTATACAAACAAAAGCTTGTTTGGAGAAATACTTCAAAATAAAAAGTCACTAAAAACAAAGTGTGTTACGAAAACCGACGCTTTTTACGCTTTTCGCCCTTTTATTAACCATTAACCCAACCACCCACCTTTAACCCAAGCCTAACCCTTCACCCAAAAAGTCCTCTTGATATTTTACAAAGGTATAAAAGTTAAAAAGGAGGAGGATTGATTGCTTGGCAAGCCTATGGAAGGCGTAAGTTCCATGCCGCTCTCGAGTGATTCACTAAAAAAATACACCTTCGGCCGAGTGTTGAGTGATTTCTCCCGTGAGGTATGTGAACTTGTATATAAATGGAATTTTAAAAAAAAGGCATGTTATGCCCAAATAAGTAATTTATCCTATGAAACGTTCTAAATAAATCATAACGAATAGGATTGTAAATAAATAAAAATAAAACCCAAAAAGACCTTGGATTCCCGACACTCTATGACAAGCCAAAAACCTTCTCTTCTACCCATTCCATTTGGGAGTGTAAGCCACATTTAAAGAGTTTTGCTTGAGGACAAGCAAAAGTTCAAGTGTGGGGGTATTTGATGTGTGTAAAATGCAACATATAAATGACATCAATTAAGGCATAAAACTAACCCTTTTTAAGTACTAATGTTGGAAAAAGAGTGTTTTTGTCTTCCTTTTGTATTTTCAGGATGAAATGAGCTCAAATTCACAAAAGAAGCAAAAAGACAGCTAATTCTAACATAAATACAAGAAAAGGAATAAAAGTAGACTGCCCGAACCCTCAACGGCATCTCCCCAAGCAAAGAAGAGAAAACAGAAGCCTGAACACGCCCCGTGCTCAGCCAGCACGGGGCCGTGCCCAAGAAGCAGCAGAAAAGACAAACCTGTAGAAGCTTCTATTGCCCACCACGGGGCCGTGTCCAGTGAGCACGGGGGCGTGGTGAAAGTACAGCAGGCGCATTAATTGTAATTGCGAATTACAATTAATGAAGAGAGATAGTGTCAGACGGGCACGGGGGCGTGTCCAGCGGACACGGGGGCGTGCCCAGCCTTCTGTTCAGCCTATAAATAGGAGTGCTTGGTTTCATTCCAATCCATCCCTTGGCACACCACCTCTCTCACACTTCATCCACCACCCACCACCACCATAACACCATCATCCACCACCATCATCCATTGTCCATCGTAGAGTGTGTGAGTCGTCTCGGGATCCAAGATTGATAGTAAGAGTTCTTGACAATCAAGGCCATGTTTGCCTAAGTCTCTTACATCACTTGGTGAAGACAAGTGTTTAGTATAATACTTTTTATTTTTAATCTTTTGCACTTTTTATTTGGTTTTGTATTAATGACTTTAATAACTAGTTGCTTATGTTGAAGGTGATCTTTCCTTATCGTTTGTCCGTGGTGTCTTGGCATTATTTTACTGTCTATATAAAATAAAAGATTTTCACCATTCATATCTCCACGGTCTATATGGAGGTATGTTGGCTACCTGGTCGGGGGTTAAGGGAACGGTTTGGTAAGGGTCTTGCCCTTGTTCAGCGTTTAGAGGTCCTGCAAGGGACCTGGGTCAAATTTAGTAGGATCTCCTTCAATACCCATAGGTATTGGATGGCGGGGATCCAAACTCTTTGACCCCCTCATAAGTTTACTACTATTAATACTATAACCCGGCTATTTAGGACTGTATCCCTGCTGACTCAGACTACTTAGCCGAGGGAAATGTCACCGCCAAAAGCGGGGCCTACCATAATTTGCATTAATAACTTAATTCATTATCTTCCAATAATCCAACCCTTTAGGATTGTATCCTTGCTGACTCAAACTACTGGGTTGAGGGTAACGTCGCCTTCAAAAGAGGGGCCTACTACAATAACTAAGATAATCTCTTAAACAAGTGCAAAAGTGCGAAAATAATCAAAGGTTATACTAATACACGAGTCGGAACCAAGTGATTCATCTTGTCTATCTGTTTTTATTTTATTTTTATTTTTCAGCATTTACTTAGTTTTATTTTCTTAGTTAAAAACATTTTTTCTAACTTTTGATTTGATTAGACGTTGAGGATAAACCGGTATTAAAAGATCTTGTGTCCTTGGACGACCTCGGTATCTTACCAACACTATACTACGTCCACGATGGGTGCACTTGCCCATGTGTGTGTTTAGTGTTAGTGAATATCGTGTTTTATAAATTTAAAACTTGGCTAAAGGTGTAAAAAGGGCTTAATTATATATCTAAATTATATTACACTACACACGCATCATCCTTACAAGCAAAGGTAAGGGGACGGACACATGCTTGGTCCGTCCTGGAAGATCATGTCCGGCCTCGGATATGTGTCTTCAAGTCCCCCAGTTTGTTAAGTTTCATAGGGAACTTAACAAAATGTTGGCATGCGTTGTTTGGTTCGTGTGACGTGTCATCATCTGAGTGGTCCGAGTTGAATGACGTGGTGTGACCTGAATGGTGCTGATGTGGTGTGGGTGACCTTAGGGACTTGACCGTCAGTCACCTACATGTGATGGTTGCGGAAGCCTGCGTTGGAAACCGCTCGTGTCAGTTGAGGCGACGGCTTGATTTGATAGCCCCTTAACCGACTTACACCCCCTATAAAATCGTCTTTTACCACTTCATTTTTACTCTTTTCTCTTCTTATTATCTTCTTTTTCATTGTTCATCCTCTTTAAACTCTTCTTCCTTAAGGTGCGTCCTTTTTCGTTTTTTTTGTAATATGGCCCCTGGTAAGGATAATATGTCGGAGAGTGTGAGCGTGCTTACTCAACACCAGTTGAATAAGTTTGTTCGTGAATATAATATTCCTTTGGACTTGAACCTGGTTCTGCCCTCGAAGGACGAAACTATTTACCCCTTTCGTCAAGGGAAGTTTCCTCTTTATACCCGTGTTTGCAATTTTGCAAACTATCGGGTTCCGTTTTCGAGATTTCTGATAAGGGTACTCCAATTCTTTCGAGTTCACATCAGTCAAGTGAATCCGTTCGGCCTAAGCCGTGTGAACCATTTCGAAATCTCATGCAGGGCTTTGGACCGGAGACCATACTTGAATGTCTTCCGGTATTTTTACGAGTTTATTACCGCAGGGGATTGGTACACGTTTGCCCACCGGAAAGGCATTCCTCCCCCTTCGTCCGACGAAAGGTCCAGTCTAAAGAACTGGAAAGATAATTTTCTTTGGCTGGATGATCGTTGCCTTCCAGAGGACATGAGATGGCAGTTCAAGGACCAGACAATGTCCTTCGATCTTGGTGAAGACTTCGTCTTCGACCAAGAACTTGCCCGTTCCCTGATAGAGCATAAGTCCCCAATCCGTCCCCTTCATGAGCATTTTCTTTTATTATGTCGAGTTTGTTTTCAATGGAGCCAAGGGGATAGGGATTGGCCGGTCATTCGTAGGAAGCGCGATCGTAAGTTCTGGCCCTTTACCCTCCCTTTGGCATTTTTCTTTACTTGTTTAAACTGACTTGTTTTGTTTTCTTCGGAAATGTAGGTGCCATAATGTCTCTCCTGGATGCTCTGAAGGTCCCAAGTTTCGATGTCTTCGATTTTGATTTTGAAGAGCAAGGTGAGGACGAAGTCCCTCTTATGAAACAGGTGGCCCTTGCGGCTCAGGAGATCCGCCCATTGGCTGCCCAGGACGCAGCTGAACCATCTGCCGCTGATGGGGCTTCTTCCGTTCCTACACCTACAAAAGAGGCGACTGGTTCCTCTGGATCCCAAGCTGGGAAGAGATCTGTCCTTGATGACGTGGACGATGATCCGGAGATACGCAAGCTGGATGAAGCCCTTCAATACCGACCTTCTTCTGTCTCTTTGACGAGTAAAGATGTCGCACCCGATCCTGCCCCGAAGCCTCTTATTCGAAAAAGAAAAAATGAAACTGTTTAAATCCGCTCCTCTGACCCTCTTCCCATGCCGAGGTCGAAGAAGAATAAGAAAGGTTCCTCTTTTTCCGAAGGTGATGTGATGATTGAATTGGACGAGCATCTTACCGGCGGGAAGTTTTCTAGGGAGGAAGCTGCCCTGGCTCGCACTAAACCAACCCCTACTTTTTCCGGGGGCTTTCTTCCTAGTAATGATGTGGAAAGTATGGAAACGGAGATTCCGGAGACTATGAGCAAAGAGAAGGAAAAGGCTCATAATGAACCTAAGATGGTGACTTTTTCAGGTATGGCTCTGAGTTCATCCTTGGGTCCGAACCGTTTTACTGGTCAGGAGGAAGATCAAGTATCCTCTCTTCCTTCGTCTTGGTTCAGACCTGAGTTGATGTCCTTCTTTCGATATGCAGATGTTTTTTCGGATGATATGGAGATTGATCCAGCAACAGCCGAGGATAAGTTCATTCCTGACTGGGATATTCGGAACAAGGACTCTGTGATGGATGAGCTGATCGCAAGAACCCTCCTTTTTAACATAAGTACTCCACTGGACCACCCCCGGAGCCGCAGAATGAAAAGTCAAGATCTGGGGGCCGCGATTTTAACCAACCAAGCCCAATCCAACGTTTTTGTAACCAAAGTTTATCGAAGATGGGTTGAGGCGGAGTCTGTGAGATAGAACTTGGAAAAGGAGGTGCGTTCTTTGAAGCGCAAAACCCAGAGAACTCCGGAGATAGAGAAGAAAGTTGCTCAGCTTACTTCCGATGTCCAAGCTCAGCAAGAGAAAATTAAATCATTGACCACTCAGAATCAATCATCGCAGGCGGCAGCTGCTTCCGCGGCTGAGGATAGGGATCGGGTTGCTGCGGAGTTGAAGAAATTCTCCGAGTCTATGCAGGAGAAGGATCGGGAACACAAGGTGGTTATGGCGAAGATGGAAGAATCATTTAACAACGCGCGTCTAGCTTCAGCGAACATGATGGCTGGTACGTACCATGTATGCTATAACTCTTTTTTGTGATTATTTCTAACACTTTCTTTAGAGCGGGACTTGCTAAAAACAGGGGAAGCCGATCTTAAAGCTCAAATCGAAGAGCTGAAGTGCAGCCATGAAGCCGAAATTGGAGAGGTTAAAAAGGAAAATGCTGCTTTGAAGGCTTCGGTGGATGACCTTCAAACGACGAAAACCTGGCTTCTTTCGGAAGGAGCCAACTTCTTGCTAAAAATATTCACAAAGGCCAGGAGATGACCGCTGCCGTAAACAACGCAATGAGCGTCGTTGGTGTCAATTCGGGTCTTCACAACGGCTATCTTCATGCTTTGAAACTAAAGACTCCTTATGCGGCGGTTCCGTTGCTAAACCACAACGCGACGGAAGAACTAAATGCGGCGGTGGCGTGTTTTGATTCTCTTGTATTCCATGTGGTTGAAGACCTTCCGAAGCTGATAAACGAGCCGCTATCCAAGATAAAGGAGGCTCTTACCTTCGCAAGTAGTGGGTCTTCAGAGGAATAAGGTGGACATGCCCGGCTCCTTGGGGCATGCACCTTGGTAGTTTTTTAATTTGTTTAAACTGTGACTTTTAGAAGGTGGACATATCCGGTAATTTGGGATATGCACCTTCTTTTGATTTGTAATGATGTTCTTACCATTCCTGATGATTATCCTTTTGACATGTAAATGTTTTTTGTGACTTCCGGCTATATTAATCCGGTTATTATTGATGTAATCACTTGATTGTGCATGCGTCCATGCTTTTGTGTTCACATTTTTTAATTTTTAGAATGTTCTTTATTTAAAAGGTGTGGATCCAATTTTTATTATTTTCTTAGGATAATTTTCTAAGTGAAGGAAATACGAACGATGCTAGTTCGTCCTTGCCTTTTAGGGTTAGTTCCCTGATTCGGCCAATGATTTTTTATAAGTTGCAACTTCATGATAAATCTATATCATTTTATGTACTTTATCCAGAGTTATACTTCTCCGGTTAACTAATGGTAAAAACATTTGAAATAGTCTGCGGGTAAAACCCTCCGCAGTTCTTGGGATTATATAAAATAAACGATGCGGGAAAAACCGTCCGCTTTACAAGGAATTAAAAAATGACGGAGCTCGTAACCTCCGTTTTACAAACTTATTTTGAAACATAAAGTTTTTCAAAGAAAACATTTCTTAAGGTGCACTCCATTCCAAGTGCGAGGAATGGAGGTTCCGTCCATTTTTCTAAGAGTGTATGCACCATCTTTTCCTGCGGTCTTGACCTGGTAAGGACCTTCCCACTTCGGAGCCATTTTTCTGGTCCCCTCGGCCAAGCTTGCTTCGGTGCTCCGCATGACATAATCCCCAACTTTGAACTAGACCTCCTTTATCTTAGAGTTGTAATGCTTTTCCAACTATTTTTTGTATTTTGCTTCTCGGATGGCCGCAAGTTCTCTTCTTTCTTCGACCAGGTCAAGGTTCAGACGGAGTTCCTGTTCATTCTCCTCTTGGCTTTGTTGCATGCGAAGGGTGGGTATCCATACTTCGGCAGGAATGACTGCTTCCGTGCCATATGTCAGGCTAAAAGGAGTTTCTCTGGTGCTGGTCTTCGACATCGTCCGGTGAGCCCAAAGGACGTGCGGTAGCTCATCCGCCCAAGAGACGCCTTCTTTCCCCAGGCGTTTTTTAATGCCTTCCACAATGCTGCGGTTGGCTCTTTCTACCTGCCCGTTGGCCTGGGGATGGGCGACCGAAGCAAAATTTTGCTCGATGTGCATTTTTTCGCACCAAGTCTTGAATGGTTTTTCTGCGAACTGCTTCCCATTGTCACTGACTATACAAAGTGGCACCCCATATCTGCATACTATATTTTCCCAAACAAACCTTAGCACTTGATCTCCGGTGATAGTTCGGAGGGGTTTGGCTTCGACCCATTTTGTAAAATAATCGATGGCCACCAGTAAGAACCTCACTCCACCGGTGGACACAGGGAAAGGACCTACGATGTCAATCCCCCACTTCTGAAACGGCCACGCCGAAGTTACCGGGACGAGGTTGTTCTTGGCTCGATGGCTGATGGGAGCGTGCCGCTGGCAGTGTTCGCATGCTTGTAGTTCGTTAACGGCGCTTTGATGCATGTCTGACCAGGAATAGCCGGCATTCATAGCCTTGGCTACAACCATCCTTGGTCCGGAGTGAATGCCGCATATCCCCCAGTGAATTTCTCTTATGACATAACTAGCTTCTTCCGGAGTTAGACATTTGAGGAGTGGACCTAGGAAAGTCTTTCGGTAAAGTTTCCCATCATGAACCTGATACTGCAATGCTTTCACCTTCAGCTTCCGGGCCTGTGCTTTTTCTTCCGGTTGTTTGCCATCTTTCAAATATTCTAAGATCGGAGTTATCCATGATCTTTCTTGTACTCGCCTGATGGATGGCCGGAGCTTGCAAAGTTTCAACTAGCACTTCTTTTGATAGGTGGCAGAATGCTACGGAGGCAAGTTTGCTTAAAGCATCGGCTTTCTTGTTCTTGCTTCGCGGTATATGAACTACTTTGCAGGAGTCGAACGTGGAGATCAGACTGTTGACTTGGCTCAAATACCGGATCATATTTTCTTCCCGTGCTTCGTATTCTTGATTAACCTGGTTAGCAACGAGTAATGAGTCGACATGGGCCAGTACGAAGGTTGCACCAGCTTTGGCCGCGGTTTGGAGTCCTGCGAGGAGGGCTTCATACTCCGCTTCATTGTTCGAAGTTTTAAACTCAAAACGTAGGGCAAAGGTGTACTCTATCCCTTCCGGGTCTATCAATATCAAACCGGCCCCTGACCCTTCTTTGCTGGAAGCTCCGTCTGTATATAAGTTCCATATTTTTGGAAGAGCTGATTTTTCTTTGACATTTTCTCCGACTAGCACTTCTGCAAGAAAGTCCGCCACAGCTTGACCTTTTACAGGACCTCTAGTTCGGTAGGTTATGTCGAAGGCGCTAAGCTTGATTGCCCATTTAGTGAG
The DNA here is from genome assembly GCF_002127325.2 of Helianthus annuus. NCBI lineage: Eukaryota > Viridiplantae > Streptophyta > Magnoliopsida > Asterales > Asteraceae > Helianthus > Helianthus annuus. The sequence goes on from NC_035448.2 coordinate 104,766,640, forward strand.
GCGCCCGGAAACTTCTGGTTTTCTGAGAATCTGTTGGATCTGAAGATCGGTTTGTACTTCTATATTGAAAGCCTGAAAGTACCTTCGGAGGCGCCTGGACGCATGAACCAAAGCAAGTGCCAGTTTCTCTATTACCGGGTACCGAGTTTCGTAATCTTTCAGGATGCGGCTTACGTAGTAAACCGGTATTTGTGCTTGATCCCGATGTACCACAAGTACTGCACTTATAGCGAAATGCGAAGCGGAGAGATAAACAGTGACGGTTTCTCCAGTGATCGGTGCAGTCAAAGTGGGTAAAGACCCAAGACAAATTTTTAGTTCTTGGAATGTCGAATCAGTTTCCGGTGTCCATTCTATCTGACCCTTTCCAGATCGTTTTTTCAACACATTCATGAATGGAATCGTGCGATCGGACGCTTTTGAATGAAGCGATGGAGAGCTACCAACTTTTCGTTCAGTGATTGAATTTCCTTGACCGTTTTAGGAGGTTGCATGGAGATCACCACTCTGATTTTTTCTGGGTGTGCGTGGATTCCGGATTGCGTTATCCATACACCCAGAAACTTTCCTTCCTCCAGACCGAAAGAACATTTTTTGGGATTAAGCTTGAGATTGATACTCCGAAGCCTGGTGAAGGTTTCGAGTATGTCGTCGATCATATTATCTTTGGCTTGACTTTTGATGACCAGATCATCCACATAGATTTCCAAGTTCCTTCCGATCTGATCCTTGAAAGCTTTATCCATCAACCTCTGGTATATTGCTCCGGCGTTTTTTAATCCGAACGGCATTTTGGTATAACAGAAAAGTCGTTCATTTGTTACGAACGCTGTTTTGTCTTCGTCTTCCAGAGCCATCTGTATTTGGTGGTAACCTTTATATGCGTCCAAGAAGCATTTAAGACGGAAGTTGGAAAGGGAATCAATCTTTAAATCGATCTCCGGCAAAGGGTAGCAATCCTTCGGGCATGCATTATTTAGATCAGAAAAATCGACGCACATCCTCCAGGTTTTGTCTTTCTTGGTTACCATTACCGATTGGAGACCCATGTTTGATACCGCACTTCCCTAATAATGCCGGCACTAAGCAGTTTCCGTACGTCCTCGGAGATGGCTTTGTTACGTGCCGGAGCCATGTTTCTTTTTCTTTGAGCGACTGGTTTTGCTGAATGGGATACTTTCAATTTGTGTTCGGCCAAACATCGGGGAACTCCAACCATGTCGGAGGTTTGCCATGTGAATACGTCAAGCGAACTGGACAGGAGTTTCCACAATCGTTTTTTGGTACGTTCAGGGAGGTGAGCCCAATGGCAACTTTCTATTCTGGAAAATATGGATGTATGGCCCATTCTTCTGTCAGGAGGGATGGAGGCTGTACATTACCTTCACTCTGTCGTACTTCAGCTACGTGCATTGTTAACTCGGAGTCTAGGGTCGCTACACCCGCTTCGGTGGGAAACTTTAACGACCCATGAATGGTAGAGCTGATGATACTGAAAGCGCACATCCCTGGTCTCCCTAATATGACGTTATGGATAGACCTTGCTCCTACCACTAGGTACGTTAGATTGATGGTTCGGACCAACCTTCCGGTTCCCAAAGTTGTTGGTAAGGTGATTTGCCCAATCGGCTGTACCACTTCACCAGAAAAGCTTACTAATGGCATGGAGACTTGTATTAACTTTGCTTTCATCTGCGGAGCTAGTTGCTGGAAACACTGTTGGTACATGATCTCGGTGGCACTTCCGCTGTCAACGTAGATTCTTCGGACCTTGTGGCCCGCTATTATTGCAGATACTATAATTGGTCCGTCTTTAATTTCTCCGGAGGTAATTGGTGGGAAAGCAATTGGCTGTTGCATCCAAACGGCCATATGTTGATTGGATCGCTTAATGCCTTGGTTATTTACTTTCCTGATCATGCAAATTGCTGGTTGATTGTTCGGATTATCTGACGTATTCCCTGCAGATTTTCCTTCTTTAGCTTCCTTCACCAAATGTGACAATTTACGAGACCGCACTGCTTTCTCTATTTCTTGTTTTAAAGACCAGCAATCGTCTGTGTTGTGGCCCCGCGCATGATGGAATTCACAATATTTCTTGGAGTTCTTGTCGCCTGGATTTCGGAGTTTTGGTGAGGCTGGGAAGTTTGCTCCTTCGGCACTGAGAATTTCACTCAGAGTCTTAGAAAGATCCGATAGGTTATAAAACCTTGACCCGGAGCTTCTTCCTCGTTAAGGCCTATCATTTCTGTTGTAAGGGTGCGATCGCCCCCTACTTCTGGACGGAGTTTTATCAAACACGGAACCGCCATTTCTCTTCCAGGAGGACATCTTGTGCTCTGACTCTGGAGTCGGATTGCATGCGTTTTTTCCTCGGGCGAATGCTCTGGCTATCTCCATAAGCACTTCCATTGTTTTAGGGAGGTTTTCATGCAACTTTTCAACCAACTGGTTGTTCCGGACTCCGTGGCAGAACCCGGAAGTTCGCAACTGGTCCACTACTCCGCTGATCTGCATGCTTTCTCGGTTGAACCGATCGATGAAGCTATCCAGAGATTCCTCATCCTTTCTCCGGATGTTATGTACTTCAGTGATTTCTTTGGAGTAGTGCCTTTGTTGGCTGAAGTTCTGGAGAAATAACCTTCGGAACTCTTCGAAGTCATTAATTTCTCCTTCATTTAAAGCATCAAACCATACTCGAGCAGCGCTGGTTAATGTTTATGCGAACATGAAACACCATGCCGGCATCGGCCATTGCTCTACTCGTGCTGCCCCATCGAAATCAAACATGTGATCTTCCGGATCAGTGGTACCATCGTATTTTTTTACTGTAGTTGGCATCTTTAGCTTCGGAAGAAGCTTAGCATGTGTGATACGAGCACTAAACTTGGACTTAGCAGTCATGGAGACTGGATGATACGACTTAGTGAGTTCCGAATCAGGAGCTATTTCCATTTGCATTTCATTTCGTATTGCCATCGTTGGAGATGGTCCGGAAGACCCCTGCACATACCCACTATAAGTTTCCTAAGTAACTACTGTAAGGACCTTCAAAAATGTCCCTAACTTATCCATACATGAAAACCCGGACCCCTAAAACCCTAACCAATATGAAAAACAAGAATCTTGGGTTTTAGGCGGGCCGCGTAAAGGATAACCTAACTTTACGCGGGCCGCGTTAACTTGAAGATTATCCGGAAACACATTTGGGCCACGTATTAACCATCTGGCAAGCCTAGCCCATGACCCAGCAAACCTACTACTAGACTAGGCGGCCACGCGGGCCGCGTAAAGGTTGCTTATGGCTTTACGCGGGCCGCGTAAAACCCATTTTCAGGCTATAAATAGCCTGTGCATGGGACTTTCATTCCGTGCTCACAATTTCGATCTCAGACGAAATTCTACTGTCCAAAACTTTAATTTTATATAGTGAGGTGCTGCCACAATACCGGGTAATAACTCGATCGCTGCTACGATTAAATATCCGATCGATTGAAACTATCCAATGAATGTTTAAGTGCTGCCCGCATTAGGGTTATACTTTGTTATTCGTCGTGATTCCGACAGGATATTTGGGTATTGCCCAAATTCGGGCTATGCTCTATTATTCGTTGTGAATCCGCTGGATATTTAAGTATCGCACTTTGTTATTCATTGTGAGGGTTGTATCTCGTGAGTTATCGTAAATGTTGTATTAGTTACTAACCTGGTTCGTGTGCATTATTGTTTAAACTAGGTTATTCGGCTTATCAGTAGGCTAAATACTGCCCGTCTAAACTTGCAAAGTGAGTCATTCTCTTTTTATCAAATTTGTTTACAAAATCATGTATATTTTCAAAGTCTTAATTACAGGGATTAAGTTTATGTAATCACCAAATTACAGCCGGTATGTGGGGTATTGTGCACATTACTGCTGTTTTATCACTTTAGGTGGGCGAGCCTAAAATTTGTGATACTCGTCACTATTGGGTGACAGGACCCAATAGTGGTATGACCATAGTCACAGATCCGGTCGAGTGACAAATACTGTGGGTAATTGGTTGATAGAAACATTGTAATCTCCCTTAATACTGTAAATTATAACCACGTGTCATTTCATTTAGAATGAATGATTCACTCAGTATTTCCTCGCTGACAAAATATTTTTACAACATGTTTTAGGTGACCTACTTTGAATCAAGTACTAGTGCTCAGGAGCACTCCCAAGCTTAAAGTAGTGGCTCGAATAAATAAACATGTTTTGTAAAATAAAGGAATTATGAAATTCCTCCACTGTATATTACGGGGTTTATCCCGAATTATAAATAAATAAAACTCGGGCATTTTCAAGTTTTAAAACGATCCTGATAAGACTTCCGCTGTAAATATAAATACCACGGGTTTTCTGTCCCGCGGCTCCTGGACCGGGTCAAACCGGGCACGGGGGCCGTGACAGAAAAAGGTGGTATCAGAGCCACTGGTTTAAGCTAATTAAGTATTTAGACATACTTAATTTATCTGATTGCCATTCTGTGATTTTGTGAAACTTTAGTTTATAAAATTTTAACTTAGGATTGTGTGCGTCTTCGTGTGTGCTAACAGCATGAACGAAATATTAGAAGCCCTACAGAATATCTCAATCCATAGTACAGATATGGATATCACCAGTATTACTACTGGATACCAGGCAGATGTGGAGGAGCCTATGGTATTTAAAGCCCAACCCCAGAAAAAACCTAAAATAATGAAAAAGAGACATAGGTGGGCAGGTTGGAGGCGTGTGCGCAGGAAGAAGCCAGCAACCCAGAAAACCATGAAAAAGGACGACCCAAAAGACAAAGGAAAAGGAATAGAAACTGGGGAGAGTTCTAGGCAAAACCAGGAACTCCTATCTTGGGAAGAAGAGCTGGACCGTAAATTGTCACTAGCTGATATCATCGGACCTGCCGATGAAACTCTCTTTAATTACCCAGCAGAAGCCCTACTGCCTGTTAACCTAGAACCTGCCATTCCAGACCCTATTATGCACCCTAGGCCTTTCCCAGGAACACTAGAAGAATGGTGGACTGCCGACTGGCAATTTCAGAACATTATGAATAGCCCTAACACTTTCCTCCCTCAATTCGACCCGGAACCTATACCCAACCCACCAATGAGTAACGAAAACTTAGCTGAACTCCGCCACTACGGCGAGGAGTTGGTGGATGCAGGAAATAGGATTCGGGAGGTAGGAGAGCAGATCTCCTGGAAGTACGACGAGAGGGAACGTCGTTTCTGAAAAACCAGTTAACAGGGATTGCATGGGGTAGTGTGGTTGTAATGTATAATAATAATAATAATAATAATAATAATAATAATAATAATAATAATAATAATAATAAAATATAAATCTTGTGAAATAGTCTTAAAATAAAACCTTGTAAGATAATCAGTGTGTACGGAAGCATAGTATTCAAAATATATTAAAATCAAATAGTCGCAAGGTCGACAGTTTTGGCTGTACATATTGTGTAATTATTTGTTTCTTTTGTTGTCTTTTTGTGTAAATTGACTACTTGTTAATGTACAGATTGGGTAAACAAATGCTTTCGGATATTTACCATCAACTAGACAATGCCCAAAAGATTAAGAAAACCTCGTCCCAACCAAATTCCTCAAGATATTCAGTGAATACTAGTGAAGGAATATTTATTCGTAAAGCATCCTATGAAAACCCACTTACTCCCAAGAAGAGAGATTGGATCATTAGAAAAAGCCAAGAGAAAGTAGGAACGTCCAATTCAAAAGAAGTGGTAGTTAATACAGAAATAGGTAAAAACCCTCTGTGGGAAGACGAATTAGATGAAAAATGGTCAGACCTTTATATGCTAGCCACTACTGCCGCAAATCTTAATCCTTAATTAAGATAAGTGGCCAAACCAAAAGCAACCATGATAAATAAATAAGTACGAGGAAATAAAATAAATGCAGGGTATAATTATCATAGTATGTTTTTGGAATTTGAGTTGTAATAGATCTATAAGGTTGTTGTGTTTATTATTTTAAATAAAGTTTGGTTGTAAAATCTATCAAAGTGTTTATATTAAATAATAGTTCGTAATTGATATACATCCAGATGGCCGCAAGTTCTCTTCTTTCTTCGACCAGGTCAAGGTTCAGACGGAGTTCCTGTTCATTCTCCTCTTGGCTTTGTTGCATGCGAAGGGTGGGTATCCATACTTCGGCAGGAATGACTGCTTCCGTGCCATATGTCAGGCTAAAAGGAGTTTCTCTGGTGCTGGTCTTCGACATCGTCCGGTGAGCCCAAAGGACGTGCGGTAGCTCATCCGCCCAAGAGACGCCTTCTTTCCCCAGGCGTTTTTTAATGCCTTCCACAATGCTGCGGTTGGCTCTTTCTACCTGCCCGTTGGCCTGGGGATGGGCGACCGAAGCAAAATTTTGCTCGATGTGCATTTTTTCGCACCAAGTCTTGAATGGTTTTTCTGCGAACTGCTTCCCATTGTCACTGACTATACAAAGTGGCACCCCATATCTGCATACTATATTTTCCCAAACAAACCTTAGCACTTGATCTCCGGTGATAGTTCGGAGGGGTTTGGCTTCGACCCATTTTGTAAAATAATCGATGGCCACCAGTAAGAACCTCACTCCACCGGTGGACACAGGGAAAGGACCTACGATGTCAATCCCCCACTTCTGAAACGGCCACGCCGAAGTTACCGGGACGAGGTTGTTCTTGGCTCGATGGCTGATGGGAGCGTGCCGCTGGCAGTGTTCGCATGCTTGTAGTTCGTTAACGGCGCTTTGATGCATGTCTGACCAGGAATAGCCGGCATTCATAGCCTTGGCTACAACCATCCTTGGTCCGGAGTGAATGCCGCATATCCCCCAGTGAATTTCTCTTATGACATAACTAGCTTCTTCCGGAGTTAGACATTTGAGGAGTGGACCTAGGAAAGTCTTTCGGTAAAGTTTCCCATCATGAACCTGATACTGCAATGCTTTCACCTTCAGCTTCCGGGCCTGTGCTTTTTCTTCCGGTTGTTTGCCATCTTTCAAATATTCTAAGATCGGAGTTATCCATGATCTTTCTTGTACTCGCCTGATGGATGGCCGGAGCTTGCAAAGTTTCAACTAGCACTTCTTTTGATAGGTGACAGAATGCTACGGAGGCAAGTTTGCTTAAAGCATCGGCTTTCTTGTTCTTGCTTCGCGGTATATGAACTACTTTGCAGGAGTCGAACGTGGAGATCAGACTGTTGACTTGGCTCAAATACCGGATCATATTTTCTTCCCGTGCTTCGTATTCTTGATTAACCTGGTTAGCAACGAGTAATGAGTCGACATGGGCCAGTACGAAGGTTGCACCAGCTTTGGCCGCGGTTTGGAGTCCTGCGAGGAGGGCTTCATACTCCGCTTCATTGTTCGAAGTTTTAAACTCAAAACGTAGGGCAAAGGTGTACTCTATCCCTTCCGGGTCTATCAATATCAAACCGGCCCCTGACCCTTCTTTGCTGGAAGCTCCGTCTGTATATAAGTTCCATATTTTTGGAAGAGCTAATTTTTCTTTGACATTTTCTCCGACTAGCACTTCTGCAAGAAAGTCCGCCACAGCTTGACCTTTTACAGGACCTCTAGTTCGGTAGGTTATGTCGAAGGCGCTAAGCTTGATTGCCCATTTAGTGAGGCGCCCGGAAACTTCTGGTTTTCTGAGAATCTGTTGGATCTGAAGATCGGTTTGTACTTCTATATTGAAAGCCTGAAAGTACCTTCGGAGGCGCCTGGACGCATGAACCAAAGCAAGTGCCAGTTTCTCTATTACCGGGTACCGAGTTTCGTAATCTTTCAGGATGCGGCTTACGTAGTAAACCGGTATTTGTGCTTGATCCCGATGTACCACAAGTACTGCACTTATAGCGAAATGCGAAGCGGAGAGATAAACAGTGACGGTTTCTCCAGTGATCGGTGCAGTCAAAGTGGGTAAAGACCCAAGACAAATTTTTAGTTCTTGGAATGTCGAATCAGTTTCCGGTGTCCATTCTATCTGACCCTTTCCAGATCGTTTTTTCAACACATTCATGAATGGAATCGTGCGATCGGACGCTTTTGAATGAAGCGATGGAGAGCTACCAACTTTTCGTTCAGTGATTGAATTTCCTTGACCGTTTTAGGAGGTTGCATGGAGATCACCACTCTGATTTTTTCTGGGTGTGCGTGGATTCCGGATTGCGTTATCCATACACCCAGAAACTTTCCTTCCTCCAGACCGAAAGAACATTTTTTGGGATTAAGCTTGAGATTGATACTCCGAAGCCTGGTGAAGGTTTCGAGTATGTCGTCGATCATATTATCTTTGGCTTGACTTTTGATGACCAGATCATCCACATAGATTTCCAAGTTCCTTCCGATCTGATCCTTGAAAGCTTTATCCATCAACCTCTGGTATATTGCTCCGGCGTTTTTTAATCCGAACGGCATTTTGGTATAACAGAAAAGTCGTTCATTTGTTACGAACGCTGTTTTGTCTTCGTCTTCCAGAGCCATCTGTATTTGGTGGTAACCTTTATATGCGTCCAAGAAGCATTTAAGACGGAAGTTGGAAAGGGAATCAATCTTTAAATCGATCTCCGGCAAAGGGTAGCAATCCTTCGGGCATGCATTATTTAGATCAGAAAAATCGACGCACATCCTCCAGGTTTTGTCTTTCTTGGTTACCATTACCGATTGGAGACCCATGTTTGATACCGCACTTCCCTAATAATGCCGGCACTAAGCAGTTTCCGTACGTCCTCGGAGATGGCTTTGTTACGTGCCGGAGCCATGTTTCTTTTTCTTTGAGCGACCGGTTTTGCTGAATGGGATACTTTCAATTTGTGTTCGGCCAAACATCGGGGAACTCCAACCATGTCGGAGGTTTGCCATGTGAATACGTCAAGCGAACTGGACAGGAGTTTCCACAATCGTTTTTTGGTACGTTCAGGGAGGTGAGCCCAATGGCAACTTTCTATTCTGGAAAATATGGATGTATGGCCCATTCTTCTGTCAGGAGGGATGGAGGCTGTACATTACCTTCACTCTGTCGTACTTCAGCTACGTGCATTGTTAACTCGGAGTCTAGGGTCGCTACACCCGCTTCGGTGGGAAACTTTAACGACCCATGAATGGTAGAGCTGATGATACTGAAAGCGCACATCCCTGGTCTCCCTAATATGACGTTATGGATAGACCTTGCTCCTACCACTAGGTACGTTAGATTGATGGTTCGGACCAACCTTCCGGTTCCCAAAGTTGTTGGTAAGGTGATTTGCCCAATCGGCTGTACCACTTCACCAGAAAAGCTTACTAATGGCATGGAGACTTGTATTAACTTTGCTTTCATCTGCGGAGCTAGCTGCTGGAAACACTGTTGGTACATGATCTCGGTGGCACTTCCGCTGTCAACGTAGATTCTTCGGACCTTGTGGCCCGCTATTATTGCAGATACTATAATTGGTCCGTCTTTAATTTCTCCGGAGGTAATTGGTGGGAAAGCAATTGGCTGTTGCATCCAAACGGCCATATGTTGATTGGATCGCTTAATGCCTTGGTTATTTACTTTCCTGATCATGCAAATTGCTGGTTGATTGTTCGGATTATCTGACGTATTCCCTGCAGATTTTCCTTCTTTAGCTTCCTTCACCAAATGTGACAATTTACGAGACCGCACTGCTTTCTCTATTTCTTGTTTTAAAGACCAGCAACCGTCTGTGTTGTGGCCCCGCGCATGATGGAATTCACAATATTTATTGGAGTTCTTGTCGCCTGGATTTCGGAGTTTTGGTGAGGCTGGGAAGTTTGCTCCTTCGGCACTGAGAATTTCACTCAGAGTCTTAGAAAGATCCGATAGGTTATAAAACCTTGACCCGGAGCTTCTTCCTCGTTAAGGCCTATCATTTCTGTTGTAAGGGTGCGATCGGCCCCTACTTCTGGACGGAGTTTTATCAAACACGGAACCGCCATTTCTCTTCCAGGAGGACATCTTGTGCTCTGACTCTGGAGTCGGATTGCATGCGCTTTTTCCTCAGGCGAATGCTCTGGCTCTCTCCATAAGCACTTCCATTGTTTTAGGGAGGTTTTCATGCAACTTTTCAACCAACTGGTTGTTCCGGACTCCGTGGCAGAACCCGGAAGTTCGCAACTGGTCCACTACTCCGCTGATCTGCATGCTTTCTCGGTTGAACCGATCGATGAAGCTATCCAGAGATTCCTCATCCTTTCTCCGGATGTTATGTACTTCAGTGATTTCTTTGGAGTAGTGCCTTTGTTGGCTGAAGTTCTGGAGAAATAACCTTCGGAACTCTTCGAAGTCATTAATTTCTCCTTCATTTAAAGCATCAAACCATACTCGAGCAGCGCTGGTTAATGTTTATGCGAACATGAAACACCATGCCGGCATCGGCCATTGCTCTACTCGTGCTGCCCCATCGAAATCAAACATGTGATCATCCGGATCAGTGGTACCATCGTATTTTTTTACTGTAGTTGGCATCTTTAGCTTCGGAAGAAGCTTAGCATGTGTGATACGAGCACTGAACTTGGACTTAGCAGTCATGGAGACTGGATGATACGACTTAGTGAGTTCCGAATCAGGAGCTATTTCCATTTGCATTTCATTTCGTATTGCCATCGCTGGAGATGGTCCGGAAGACCCCTGCACATACCCACTATAAGTTTCCTAAGTAACTACTGTAAGGACCTTCAAAAATGTCCCTAACTTATCCATACATGAAAACCCGGACCCCTAAAACCCTAACCAATATGAAAAACAAGAATCTTGGGTTTTAGGCGGGCCGCGTAAAGGATAACCTAACTTTACGCGGGCCGCGTTAACTTGAAGATTATCCGGAAACACATTTGGGCCACGTATTAACCATCTGGCAAGCCTAGCCCATGACCCAGCAAACCTACTACTAGACTAGGCGGCCACGCGGGCCGCGTAAAGGTTGCTTATGGCTTTACGCGGGCCGCGTAAAACCCATTTTCAGGCTATAAATAGCCTGTGCATGGGACTTTCATTCCGTGCTCACAATTTCGATCTCAGACGAAATTCTACTGTCCAAAACTTTAATTTTATATAGTGAGGTGCTGCCACAATACCGGGTAATAACTCGATCGCTGCTACGATTAAATATCCGATCGATTGAAACTATCCAATGAATGTTTAAGTGCTGCCCGCATTAGGGTTATACTTTGTTATTCGTCGTGATTCCGACAGGATATTTGGGTATTGCCCAAATTCAGGCTATGCTCTATTATTCGTTGTGAATCCGATGGATATTTAAGTATCGCACTTTGTTATTCATTGTGAGGGTTGTATCTCGTGAGTTATCGTAAATGTTGTATTAGTTACTAACCTGGTTCGTGTGCATTATTGTTTAAACTAGGTTATTCGGCTTATCAGTAGGCTAAATACTGCCCGTCTAAACTTGCAAAGTGAGTCATTCTCTTTTTATCAAATTTGTTTACAAAATCATGTATATTTTCAAAGTCTTAATTACAGGGATTAAGTTTATGTAATCACCAAATTACAGCCGGTATGTGGGGTATTGTGCACATTACTGCTGTTTTATCACTTTAGGTGGGCGAGCCTAAAATTTGTGATACTCGTCACTATTGGGTGACAGGACCCAATAGTGGTATGACCATAGTCACAGATCCGGTCGAGTGACAAATACTGTGGGTAATTGGTTGATAGAAACATTGTAATCTCCCTTAATACTGTAAATTATAACCACGTGTCATTTCATTTAGAATGAATGATTCACTCAGTATTTCCTCGCTGACAAAATATTTTTACAACATGTTTTAGGTGACCTACTTTGAATCAAGTACTAGTGCTCAGGAGCACTCCCAAGCTTAAAGTAGTGGCTCGAATAAATAAACATGTTTTGTAAAATAAAGGAATTATGAAATTCCTCCACTGTATATTACGGGGTTTATCCCGAATTATAAATAAATAAAACTCGGGCATTTTCAAGTTTTAAAACGATCCTGATAAGACTTCCGCTGTAAATATAAATACCACGGGTTTTCTGTCCCGCGGCTCCTGGACCGGGTCAAACCGGGCACGGGGGCCGTGACAGAAAAAGGTGGTATCAGAGCCACTGGTTTAAGCTAATTAAGTATTTAGACATACTTAATTTATCTGATTGCCATTCTGTGATTTTGTGAAACTTTAGTTTATAAAATTTTAACTTAGGATTGTGTGCGTCTTCGTGTGTGCTAACAGCATGAACGAAATATTAGAAGCCCTACAGAATATCTCAATCCATAGTACAGATATGGATATCACCAGTATTACTACTGGATACCAGGCAGATGTGGAGGAGCCTATGGTATTTAAAGCCCAACCCCAGAAAAAACCTAAAATAATGAAAAAGAGACATAGGTGGGCAGGTTGGAGGCGTGTGCGCAGGAAGAAGCCAGCAACCCAGAAAACCATGAAAAAGGACGACCCAAAAGACAAAGGAAAAGGAATAGAAACTGGGGAGAGTTCTAGGCAAAACCAGGAACTCCTATCTTGGGAAGAAGAGCTGGACCGTAAATTGTCACTAGCTGATATCATCGGACCTGCCGATGAAACTCTCTTTAATTACCCAGCAGAAGCCCTACTGCCTGTTAACCTAGAACCTGCCATTCCAGACCCTATTATGCACCCTAGGCCTTTCCCAGGAACACTAGAAGAATGGTGGACTGCCGACTGGCAATTTCAGAACATTATGAATAGCCCTAACACTTTCCTCCCTCAATTCGACCCGGAACCTATACCCAACCCACCAATGAGTAACGAAAACTTAGCTGAACTCCGCCACTACGGCGAGGAGTTGGTGGATGCAGGAAATAGGATTCGGGAGGTAGGAGAGCAGATCTCCTGGAAGTACGACGAGAGGGAACGTCGTTTCTGAAAAACCAGTTAACAGGGATTGCATGGGGTAGTGTGGTTGTAATGTATAATAATAATAATAATAATAATAATAATAATAATAATAATAATAATAATAATAATAATAATAAAATATAAATCTTGTGAAATAGTCTTAAAATAAAACCTTGTAAGATAATCAGTGTGTACGGAAGCATAGTATTCAAAATATATTAAAATCAAATAGTCGCAAGGTCGACAGTTTTGGCTGTACATATTGTGTAATTATTTGTTTCTTTTGTTGTCTTTTTGTGTAAATTGACTACTTGTTAATGTACAGATTGGGTAAACAAATGCTTTCGGATATTTACCATCAACTAGACAATGCCCAAAAGATTAAGAAAACCTCGTCCCAACCAAATTCCTCAAGATATTCAGTGAATACTAGTGAAGGAATATTTATTCGTAAAGCATCCTATGAAAACCCACTTACTCCCAAGAAGAGAGATTGGATCATTAGAAAAAGCCAAGAGAAAGTAGGAACGTCCAATTCAAAAGAAGTGGTAGTTAATACAGAAATAGGTAAAAACCCTCCGTGGGAAGACGAATTAGATGAAAAATGGTCAGACCTTTATATGCTAGCCACTACTGCCGCAAATCTTAATCCTTAATTAAGATAAGTGGCCAAACCAAAAGCAACCATGATAAATAAATAAGTACGAGGAAATAAAATAAATGCAGGGTATAATTATCATAGTATGTTTTTGGAATTTGAGTTGTAATAGATCTATAAGGTTGTTGTGTTTATTATTTTAAATAAAGTTTGGTTGTAAAATCTATCAAAGTGTTTATATTAAATAATAGTTCGTAATTGATATACATCCAGATGGAACACGCCGTAAATGAACCAGTTAATAAAGCTAACCAGTCGGAACATAATAACGAGGATCACTTCCTAAATCGGCAAGACATAGAAAATATCGTTGCTCAGGGAATAGTTAATGCTATCCCAGCTATCGACGCTGCAGTAAAAAGTCCTGTTGAGCCTTCGCAAGCTCACCCTAGTAAACGTACGCACGACGATACTGCCAGTAATAGTATCAATGGAGGCGGTAATAATAATGACAGAATTCAAACCCCAATACATAAAAGGACGAAAGCTGCAACACCTGGTTGCACTTACAAAGAATTCCTTGCCTGTAAACCTGTGGAATTTGTAGGCAACGAAGGGGCGACTGCGGCACTGCGTTGGTTAGAGAAAACCGAGGCAGTAATCAAAATAAGTAAGTGTGCTGAGGAAGACAAGGTCATGTACGCTTCTCACCTTTTCAAGGAAGAGGCATTAGAATGGTGGAACACTGTATTACAAGCTAAGGGAAGTGACATGGTTTATGCCATGAGTTGGGAAGAATTCAAGCAACTGATAGAAAGAAAATTCTGTCCTGAATATGAAAAAGAACAAATGACAAACAAATTCCTAAGCCATCGAATGGTGGATGTGGACTGTCGAGGGTATACTTCAAAATTCCTTGAGTATGCCAGGATTGTACCTACTCTGGCTTCGCCAGAACCGGTACTTATTTCTCACTATATTTGGGGTTTGATTAGCAAGATTCGTGACATTGTCAAAGCTGCTAGGCCTCGCACGATTGACGATGCAATAGAATTAGCCAACACCTTAACTGACGGCTTGGTACGTACTCGAGAAGAAAATAGAAAGAAGGATTTGGCCCAGAAAATTACCCAAGGATTTCGTGTGAGTAATAGTAGTAATTTCAAGAGAAGGGGGAACAGGGCAACTTTTTGTTCCGCCATATTGCAAAAATTGTAAGAAGAAGCATTTTGGAAGATGTAGGGAAACCTGCAACTTTTGCAAAGCTGTAGGACATCGTGAAGAAAATTGCAGAAAGAAAACCACAGTCTGCTACAACTGCGGAGAAACTGGGCATTATAAGCCAGATTGCCCTAAATTAGTCAAACCAGCAGATAACAAGGCTAAACCAGCTGAAGGAACTACCAAGAAGAATGCTAGAGCCTTTCAATTGACTACTCAGGAAGCTGAACTAATTCCTGATGTCATAGCTGGTACGTTTTTAGTTCACAACGTTTATGCAAAAGTATTATTTGACTCTGGTGCAAACCAAAGTTTTATAAATACTTCATTCTGCCAAGCCCTTAATTTACCTTTAACCAACCTTAGGCAGATTTTTACAGTCGAAACGGCATATGGGAATTCTGTTAAAATAAATAAGGTTTTGCAAGAAGGGAAAATAGAACTTTTAGGCCATAAATTTTCTGCAAACCTGTTACCCATGAACTTAGCCGGATTCGATGTCGTGTTAGGAATGGATTGGTTAGTAGCCAACCATGCTCGAATTCTCTGTGATAAAAATTCCATAGAAATCCATACACCCACAGGAGAATTAGTAATAATTACCGGAGATAAACCACAAAAGCCACTGAAATTTATTTCAGTAATGAAGTTGGCCAGTTATTCAAGAAAACAAGGAATAATATATATGGTTTCAGTAGTTGTTAATACCAAAAGTAAGAAACTAGAAGACATTCCGATAGTATCGGAATATTCGGATGTCTTTCCCGAAGACCTACCAGGATTACCACCCGATAGAGAGGTAGAATTTAGAATTCATCTAATTCCAGGAACTATACCGATAGCCAAGGCACCCTATCGGTTAGCACCTACTGAAATGTTAGAATTAAAGAAACAGTTAGATGAATTACTAAGTAAAGGGTTTATACGACCAAGTTCCTCTCCATGGGGAGCCCCGGTATTGTTTGTAAAGAAGAAAGACGGATCGATGAGAATGTGTATCGACTATAGGGAATTAAACAAAGTTACAATTAAGAATTGATACCCATTACCTAGGATTGATGATCTTTTTGATCAATTGCAAGGAGCTAGATATTTTTCTAAGATAGATTTGCGCTCCGGATATCATCAATTGAAGGTACAAGAAGAAGACATACCTAAAACTGCTTTCAGAACTAGGTATGGACATTACGAGTTTACAGTCATGCCCTTCGGATTAACGAATGCTCCAGCAGCATTTATGGACATGATGAATAGAATCTGTAAACCGTATTTGGATAAATTTGTAATCGTTTTCATCGACGATGTACTTATTTACTCCAAGAGTCAGGAGGAACATTGTGAGTATTTGCATGCACTCTTAACTTTGTTAAGAAAGGAAAAACTTTACGCCAAATTCTCAAAGTGTGAATTCTGGCTTCAAGAAGTACAATTCTTAGGACACATGGTGAATCACGAAGGTATTCACGTAGATCCCTCCAAGATTGAAGCTATCACCAAATGGAAGGCCCCGCAATCAGCTACAGAAGTTAGAAGTTTCCTAGGATTAGCTGGATACTATAGACGCTTTATTAAGGATTTTTCTAAGATAGCAGTTCCATTAACTAAGCTAACCTGTAAAGCCGTAAAATTTGAATGAGGACCCAGACAAGAGGAAGCTTTTAGGATTTTAAATCAAAAGTTAACAAATGCCCCAATCTTAGCATTACCAGATGGAACAGAAGATTTTGAAGTCTACTATGATGCTTCTATGCTAGGATTAGGATGTATGTTAATGCAACGCAAAAAGGTAATTGCGTATGCCTCAAGACAATTTAAAAAGCACGAAGAAAACTACACGACTCATGACTTAGAATTAGGAGCGGTAATCTTTGCCCTTAAGATGTGGAGACACTATCTGTATGGAAGTAAGTTTACTGTCTATACGGATCATAAAAGCTTAAGGTACATATTTGGGCAAAAAGAATTAAACATGAGACAAAGAAGATGGATGGAAATTCTAAGTGATTACGACTGTGATATTCAATATCACGAGGGAAAGGCAAATGTAGTTGCAGATGCCTTAAGTCGTAAGTACCATGACAAACAAATGCAAGTTCGTGCCCTTAGATTAAATCTACAGTTAGATTTAATGGAACAATTAAAGAGTGTTCAAACCACAGCAATCAAAGATGATGCCGAAGGAATGAAAGGACGAACAAAAGAATTGGAACAAGGAAGTGATGGAATTTGGAGATTCCACAAGAAAAGAATTTGGGTACCTAAACAAGGAGATTTAAGGAATAAGATTTTAGAGGAAGCCCATAAATCTAGGTATACCGTGCACCCTGGAAATAATAAGATGTACCAAGATTTAAGAAATAATTTCTGGTGGATAGGTATGAAAAAGGATATAGCTAGTTATGTATCTAAGTGTCTTACTTGTTCACAAGTTAAGGCAGAACACCAGAAACCTTCAGGGTTACTTCAACAGTTAGAGATGCCTGTTTGGAAATGGGAACTAATAACCATGGATTTCGTTACTAAGTTACCCAAAACCAGAAAAGGTAATGATGCGATTTGGGTAATTGTGGACCGATTAACCAAGTCAGCTCATTTTCTACCCATGAAAGAAACTTTCACCATGGAAAGATTAGCAAACCTATATGTTGATGAAATAGTATCCCTACATGGAGTTCCACTCTCTATTGTATCGGATAGGGATAGTCGTTTTACCTCACACTTCTGGACAAGTTTCCAAGAAGCCATGGGTACTCGATTGAATTTAAGTACGGCTTATCATCCCCAAACAGACGGACAAAGTGAAAGAACCATTCAAACCTTGGAAGACATGCTTAGAACATGTGTAATAGATTTTGGTGGAAACTGGGATGATCATTTACCTTTAATTGAATTCTCCTATAACAATAGTTATCATGCAAGCATTGAAGCTGCCCCGTTCGAAGCACTGTATGGACGCAAGTGTAGAACTCCAATTTGTTGGGCAGAGATAGGAGAAAGTAAATTATCAGGACCTGAGATTGTACAAGAGACCACCGACAAGATAACGCAAATCAAAGAAAGACTAAAGACAGCTCGAGATCGCCAGAAGAGTTATGCAGACAATCGACGCAAGCCACTAGAATTTCAAGTCGGAGACAAGGTACTTTTGAAAGTTTCTCCTTGGAAAGGAATAGTACGATTTGGAAAGAAAGGAAAGCTGAGCCCAAGGTACGTAGGACCATTTACAGTAATCCAACGAATAGGACCAGTTGCTTACCGTTTACGACTACCAGAAGAGTTAGCTGGGGTACATGATGTATTTCATGTATCCAACCTCGAGAAATGTCTATCTGACGAATCTCTGGTAGTACCTCTCCAAGATATGCAAGTAAATGAAAAACTAAAATTCGTGGAAAAACCACTACAGATAGAGGACAGAAAGATCAAATTTCTTAAACACAAGCGACTGGTGCTGGTCAAGGTCAGATGGGATTCAAAGAGAGGACCAGAATATACTTGGGAGCTGGAATCAGAGGTGAAACGCAAATATCCACACTTATTTCAATAAATCTCGAGGACGAGATTTTAATTAAGGTGGAGAGGATATAAGTACCTTCAAAAATGTCCCTAACTTATCCATACATGAAAACCCGGACCCCTAAAACCCTAACCAATATGAAAAACCAAGAAAAACAAGAATCTTGGGTTTTAGGCGGGCCGCGTAAAGGATAACCTAACTTTACGCGGGCCGCGTTAACTTGAAGATTATCCGAAAACACATTTGGGCCACGTATTAACCATCTGGCAAGCCTAGCCCATGACCCAGCAAACCTACATCTAGACTAGGCGGCCACGCGGGCCGCGTAAAGGTTGCTTATGGCTTTACGCGGGCCGCGTAAAACCCATTTTCAGGCTATAAATAGCCTGTGCATGGGACTTTCATTCCGTGCTCACAATTTCAATCTCAGACAAAATTCTACTGTCCAAAACTTTAATTTTATATAGTGAGGTGCTGCCACAATACCGGGTAATAACTCGATCGCTGCTACGATTAAATATCCGATCGATTGAAACTATCCAATGAATGTTTAAGTGCTGCCCGCATTAGGGTTATACTTTGTTATTCGTCGTGATTCCGACAGGATATTTGGGTATTGCCCAAATTCGGGCTATGCTCTATTATTCGTTGTGAATCCGCTGGATATTTAAGTATCGCACTTTGTTATTCATTGTGAGGGTTGTATCTCGTGAGTTATCGTAAATGCTGTATTAGTTACTAACCTGGTTCGTGTGCATTATTGTTTAAACTAGGTTATTCGGCTTATCAGTAGGCTAAATACTGCCCGTCTAAACTTGCAAAGTGAGTCATTCTCTTTTTATCAAATTTGTTTACAAAATCATGTATATTTTCAAAGTTATAATTACAGGGATTAAGTTTATGTAATCACCAAATTACAGCCGGTATGTGGGGTATTGTGCACATTACTGTTGTTTTATCACTTTAGGTGGGCGAGCCTAAAATTTGTGATACTCGTCACTATTGGGTGACAGGACCCAATAGTGGTATGACCATAGTCACAGATCCGGTCGAGTGACAAATACTGTGGGTAATTGGTTGATAGAAACATTGTAATCTCCCTTAATCCTGTAAATTATAACCACGTGGCATTTCATTTAAAATGAATGATTCACTCAGTATTTCCTCGCTGACAAAATATTCTTACAACATGTTTCAGGTGACCTACTTTGAATCAAGTACAAGTGCTCAGGAGCACTCCCAAGCTTAAAGTAGTGGCTCGAATAAATAAACATGTTTTGTAAAATAAAGGAATTATGAAATTCCTCCACTGGATATTACGGGGTTTATCCCGAATTATAAATAAATAAAACTCGGGCATTTTCAAGTTTTAAAACGATCCTGATGAGACTTCCGCTGTAAATATAAATACCACGGGTTTTCTGTCCCGCGACTCTTGGACCGGGTCAAACCGGGCACGGGGGCCGTAACAACTACTGTGGAGAAAGTAGGTGGAGTATAAATTGTAGGACCCATAGTCCTTACCGGTGTTTCCTCATGGAAAATCCTGGTTCGTAAACCGAGGATCTCTTCTTCTCTGGCCTGTTGTGCTTTTAGTCTTCGTAAGAGACTTGCATTTTTTGATAAGAACTTCGCATCAAATTTTGATGCTTGGGAGGTGGGAATCAATATAAATGGCAAGGTTGTTCCTGGTCCCGAGCTCAAAGGAGCTGAAACTGTGGAAATAATGCTTGCCGGGGCTGTAGTTTGCGTATTAACAGCTATCGATCCCGAATTCATAGAACTCGAGGCTGCCATAGATCAGTTCGTTGCTCCAGAAATTCACTAAGGTGAAGGACTGTGAGCTTGTAAAATCGGATGGCCCCAATTGAAGAACCAAAGAATAGAGTTTAGGCCGGAGCCTGCAATCGAGGGTTTGGATCTTATCAGAAAGCTTGGGGAAGGTTCCTGCAAAACAGAAAACCGTTAGGCTCGTCGCAGAGATGGGAGGGCCCCTCTGCGACCACCCTCCGGCATGAGGATAAGTATTGGTAGAGAGAGAAAATAGAGAGAGAAAATAGGGACAGAGGTTCAGAAAATCGTACTTGATGTTGTACTTTGGGGTGATATTTATAGTGGTCAACTGAGATGATGTCACTCATCCGAACGCACTTGGAATGGTCTTCGCTCTCGGAGTCATGGAGGTGCGGACGTCATTTTGTGGTGTCCTTACAAGCAAAGGTAAGGGGACGGACACATGCTTGGTCCGTCCTAGAAGATCATGTCCGGCCTCGGATATGTGTCTTCCATAGATTTTAAAGTAACTGAGTTTCGATTATACTTCCGAGTTCCGTAACCTCATTTTTTTTGTTGAATATGCCCTTCACATGCTTAACATGTGGCCTAGGAGTTAGCCATGTGGACTGAAATCACAATAAATTGAATTGTTTGTGTGTAAATTGCAAGAGTTTCCAAATTTGTGACATATTGCAATCAGCAATAAACCATTGGACCAACAGAGCAATTTACTCAATGTATTGAGACTTCAGCATTTGTCACCAAAAATCCTTCGATGGCAACGTTTACTATTTGACTTTAGAAGTAAAGCGACTAGATTTGTTTTTTATTTAAAACTGATAAACTGATGTTTGGCGAATTTATATATGATTT
Source organism: Helianthus annuus (assembly GCF_002127325.2). Classification (NCBI taxonomy): domain Eukaryota; kingdom Viridiplantae; phylum Streptophyta; class Magnoliopsida; order Asterales; family Asteraceae; genus Helianthus; species Helianthus annuus. The sequence continues at coordinate 104,787,520 of NC_035448.2, forward strand.
TTTTTTCACAAATGTAAGCAAGAATCATAAGATATCACCAGGTATTCCCACCAGTTTTCGTTTATACCTTTTCTTTTCGATTGCAAGTAAGAACACACTTTGTTTCAGAGGTACAATTTGTTGTTACATCCAAACCCATATATACACTTTGATGATCATTCACAATTTTTTTTGTTCTAACTGTGTAGTAATCTCACCAGATCTTAAGGTGAAGGACCATATGTTAAGCATGTGATGGGCCCACCACCTCTGGTCCTCCACGTTCTCTGCACCTTGCCCTCCTCCACCGTACCCCCATTGGCCATGCCGACTCTCTCACCCACACCGGCCACGTCGTATCCTTCCGCATTAAACTCCCATGTTGGTGGTGATGCTGGTGGCCGGAAAAACGTGATGGCGGTGGCCGTTAAAGATCACATGATGGTGGTGGTGGATTTTTTTTATTTTAACGTATTATTACTCCCTCCGTCCCATTAAAAGTGTCATATTTTGAATTTTCAAAGTCTTTATTTATAAACTTTGACCTTAAATAATTTTGTTTGTGTTAGATAATACTTGATGAAAGTTATATGATTTGAGTGTGTTTTACAAGTGTTTTTATCAGGTTAATTTTCATCAAGTTTTATATAACACAAAAAATTTATAATTAAAGTAAAAGTTTATAAATAAAGACTTTGAAAATTCAAAATAAGACACATTTAATGGGACGGAGGTAGTATTATTTAAGGAAATGTTTTCATATGAGCCAACGAGTATTTCTAAGAATAGTAAATGATTTAGAGAAAAAAATATGAACATCTCCGACGAGTAAACCAACGCGAAATTTTTAATAAACACATAACAACCTTCAAGCAGATTTGATAGAACACGTTTGACGTATTCAACAGTACAACGATGATGACGATAATTAGACTGTAATTTGGTTTTATTTTTATTTATGTAATTTATAATTTCTTTAAGAGTAAATTACTTTTTGAGTCCCCGTGTTTTATGTGTTTTAACTAGTTGAATCCAAAAGCAAAGAGTATAACGACCTGAGTCCCTATAAGCATTTTCTTTAACCATTTGAATCCAAATTTCTAACACTGTTAGAATGTTTTGGTTAAGTATTGTTAAATGACCAAAATACCCTTATAATTAAAAAATAAAAATCTCTGTCTCATTCTTCATCTTAGCCTCTACTGTAACTTTCCATCTCCCTCACCAAGTCATTGGTTGCCTGTTTCCGAACTCAACACAATCAATCTTCCACACCTTTACGCCTTACAATCACACTCAGTTACCCAAGCAATCCTCCAGTTTTGATATTCACATTAGAGATTTGGCATCCCTATGGTTAGTAGTTAATCTATCCCAATGGCATCAGTAACCGAAGACGGCAAGAATGTGTAAATTGGGCAAATTACATGTAACAACTCTCACTAAAATTAATACTTAGTATGTTAATTATCTATTAAGAAAACCCTAATTAAGACACCCAAGTGATTCGGCGCAAACCCTAAAATTTTCAGAACAATCGGAATCAGGATCAGGGCCCCTAAAACCCAGGGGGGTAAACCCTAGTGGACGGTTATCTAAAGAACTTGTTGTCAAATTCGAATTTGGAGAAATCATCAACTCAGCAGGCCTAGTCCCACACGTGGCAACCCTGTGACCATTAGGTGTCCTTTACGGACCGTAAGGAAAAAAAGTCTTACGGTCCGTAAGCATGTCAAAATCAGTGTATAAATAGCAGACATTGGCACTTGATATTCTACGTACGTTCGACGAAGAAATTCGTTTTAGGCACTGAGTTACGTTCTGTTTACCACAATTAACACACACGATTCACAAATCGCTGCCGCAAAACAGGGTAATAACTCGATCGCTATTACGATTCAACGTCCGATCGATTGAAACTATCCAACGTGTAACACCTCGGAAATTCATGACCAATAAAATAAAGACACGTGTCATGAGAGACAGATATGTCAGGAAAACCGGATCAAATAAAAAGATGTATGGTAGGATTTAAAAAGGGCGTCATGTTATTAAAATACCTCTGAACGACCCCAAGGGCGACATGTTATTAAAATACCTCTGAGCGACCCAAATTTATAAATCCCAAGATCCTTAAATCGTTTGACAAACATCTTATATATATATTAACCGGTCGTTTCTAAAGTCCGTCTTTTATATGGAATTTGGATTATTGGAAATGTTGCTACTAAAATACTGAATAGAATTCTTGTGAAAAACAAAATTAATAATGGTTAACTAGCATAACCAACTCTTGTGAGATTCCAAGATTTAAATCCTTGGAAATGTCCGTCACTTTAAGAAATTACAAGATGCCAAAGTGTAGAAACATGTAAGGGACATACAAGCATGCAATGGCTGAGCCAATAGGTCCCACAACTGAGAAAGTAGCATGAAGTTCGGAATCCACGAGATTGCATGGTTAAGACTTGAAGTTTGTGAAAATTTTGTTGCTGACCAACGGTTACGGACCGCAAGGCCCTAGTCTTACGGTCCGTAAGGAGGGTACCTGGGCGATTTCAGCAAGGGTCGGTTACGGACCGTAACTGTTTCAGCATACGGTCCGCAAGAGATGCTTACGGACCGCAAGGCCTTAAGCTTACGGTCCGTAAGGCAGTCGCTGGCAGCAGGAAATGGACAGCTGCCTGTTCAACCAATTAAACCGACTTAAATGAATGGTTTTCGAAACCAGGGGCTTGCTAGGCAGTTTATAGCATCATAGAGACACCTGGGGTGATCTTGTAACCACTCTAGACTACCTTGGCATCATCTTGGACCTCAAGGTTCACTATATAAGAACTTGATGTTGTGAACACTTGGTATGCTCATTTGCAACATTGGTTCAAGACTTCTCTGGAGCTCCTGGACTACAACAAATCTTTCTTAGGCCTCATAAGCATTCTTAGGACTCTTGTAAGTGTCCTTAATCCCCTCTAATTACTTTTAGCTTAGTTAATTAGCTAAAAGTCAAACCATCGTAATTAAGGTTTGACTTCGGGATTAGTCCATAATTACTCACTAATATCCCGAATTAAAAATACCTTTAAATAGGTAATTATGTGGGTAACAAACCCTTAAAAGGGTAATTCCAGAATCCCACTCTAACTATGCTAATTGTCGAGTCAAAGTACATTATAAAAAGTCAACAGAAATGACTAATTGCGAATTAATGCATAATTAGCAATGTAGGTTACATGCAACCTGTTTAATCATTAAAACAACTTGGTAATTAATGTAAAAACATGTTCCAACATGTTCAACTCGACAATTTTCTGTTTAGGTTCGGTTTGGAACCGAAAGTCGCAAAGTTTGACTTCTGCTTTGACTTTCAGTTCTGACCCGTTTAAGCCAAGATTAGAATTTCCTTAGAGCTTCTTTTGAACCTATTTACATGTTAGTATAACTCTCTGAGATTATACAACTTGGTTCATTAGATACCCTTTTCACATGCATGTTTCCGTTAATCGCTTATATGTTGGCCATTATGCCCATTTGACCTTAAAACGGGATTTTTGAAAATGTAAAAGGGTAGGCACCTTAGCTACTGATTTATAAACTTGCACCCAAAATTTGAAGTCAGTTTGAGGTCTAGATTAAGGGTTATGCTCAATAGCGTAATTAAGAGCTTCTTTACTAATTAAATGGCGTAAATTATGTTTAGCCTATCAAAACCCAAATTTTTATACCAAACTTTTTACCCACTGTTATAAAATAATATTTTGGGACTTTTGGAGATGTTTATTTATTTTTAGGCTGAGCATAACTTAGTATTCTAGGATTAATTCGGTTTATGCCGGTTTTACCCTTTTTAGCCATAAAATGAGTTTTACAAATCCTTTTGACCTCAAACCAATTTCTACTGATTTGTTATGATAAATAAATTATTTTGAGCCTTCTGGAATATTAAAAATATCAGCTTTTTACAGAAAACCCGGAAATGGCTCCAAATCGCCTTTTTAGGCATTTTTAGCGCATAAGTGTGCACTAGAACCTTATTAAGCTTAAGGGATTGAACCTACTGATGTAATTAGTAAATTTTTTTTATATTTTAAACAGTAGGCAAATGTTTTGAACTCAGAATTCCAGAATTGACCTTTTAGGCACATGTGAAATTACCAAAATGCCCCTACGGTGCATAGTAAGGTTAAAGATAATAAATTTCACATAAATTTGATACCCTACTGTTATAACTTAGTAAATTAAATATATTTACTAATTTAATCAGACCTGTAACTCAGGTTATCTTTTTAACCCTTTTTCACCTTATAAAATGACCAAAACGCCCTTATGAGGCATAGTTTTGGTTTAAAATCATTTGGGCATAATGGAAGGTATCATTCTGATATCACAACATATTTTAAGCATATTGACTTCAGGAACTTGTATTTGACTCTTATGGTTACTCGTTACGCATCATACGCGTTCGGATCGGCTTAAGTGACTAGTTTGGCCATTTTAGCCGAAACGGGTCAAACCATATCTTTTCGGTCTCAAAATCCAGAATGTGATTATGTTACCCATATAAAACAAGTGTGCAAGCTTGTTGGGACAAAACCACATCCTAAAACGGTTTTCGCCTTATTGTGCATTTAAAACCGTAATCTTTATATAAAACTAACCGGTCTAAGCTTAAGACTCGTTAGGATTCTAATAGGTTATTAAAACCTTAATTTCCAGATCTAGGAGCCCAGTAAAAGCTACTTGCACTCGTTATAATTGGTTTATACTTGCTCAGGTAAATACGTTTAACTTATTTTCCCTATACGGGCTTGGGGTACGGTATATAAAATACCGCTTGGTCGGGAAATTGACCATAACCGGTCTTGGTTATGTGCAGTCAAATGAACCCGTTTGAAAATGATGTTTTGTTTGTTTAACGCCTTTGGGGGCTTAATGACCATGTCCCGGATATCCTTGGCATCATTCAAAGAATGGCCACGACCTTAGCACTCGGGTGTAGGCGTACACCCGTAGCGCTGTACAACATGTATAATCGTCGGTACGAGAGAAGTCTCGCGGCGAAATTATATTAAGTGGTGTGTCTATTAATCTTTAACCCGGAACGAACCCGGGCTACCGAACGCAGAACGAACATGTAATTCTTTTACAAGATTATTAAGCAAAATAATTATCCCAAGTTATAAGAAGTTTTGTGCCACGTGCATTTAAATCAATTTTTAAAACCTTTTCAAAATGAGTCAGTTAAATTGTATTTACCAGTGTAAACTGACGTATTTTCCAAAAAGACTAAGTGCAGGCACTACGCGTAATAGGCTGGTCACTCCTTAAGCATCCATAGAAGTCTCGCAAGCTTAGGATGCATGAAGTGTGTTGAAATGAAGTTCCTTTTTCGTTTAATTCTGCCTGTGGATTCTATTTCGACATTTTGTGATATTTGAATATTACAATAATTTAAGTTGAAATGAATCTATCTTTGCTTCCGCTGTGCATTATAAATTGTGTGGTTTGACTATGATGATACCAATTACGTCACGTTAATCCCCCACCGGGCCCACCGGTGACACGTGGAAATTAGGGGTGTGACAGGTTGGTATCAGAGCCAACACTGAGTGAATTAAACACTAGCCTTTTTGTGTTTAGTCTCAGTGCACGAATTGCACATTCTACGAGTTCCGAGTCTAGACAAAGAATATAGGACAAATTCTGTTTTGTTTTATTGGGTCTTATTATTATATGTTGTTGTTGTTATCTAAAACTTGTATGCAGGTCAATATGCCACCAAGATTTCTTCGCGGACGAGGCAAGGCCCCTGTCACGGGTCACGACCACGAAGTCGGGCCTTCGCACCGGCGTACCCCGTCCATTACCATGAGCACTAGTCCACAAGAGCCGTGGAGGCTCTATGTTGAACCCGGGAGACGGTCAGTTTCCCTCAGCTCTTCGCCTTCTTACCAGCACTCCTTTGGGCCTCAATCGGAAAACGAGCCCAACGAACAACCACCCTCTTTCATACCGTTACAGAGATCCAACTCCCACCATTCCTTTGGTGACCCAACCCCAGTTTTCCAAAGCCGATTCAACCCGGCCAACATTTTTCCAGAACCTGCAGGCTTTAACCCACTCGGACCGGAAGACCACTTCTCTGGGGAAAACGACATGGACGAGGATACTGATCCAATGGAGCCTGCTACAGGAACGCCGAACCACCCCATCGAAATCTCGGATGGGTCATCTTTCCACGGATCACCATACCGCAATCCGGATAGTTATCAAGAGAGGTTCAAGCAGTGGGACTGGTACTTCACGCCTTCTGAACACTCGTCCCCGTATCAGCAACAGCAGCAACAGCAACAGCAAGATCCTTCTGAGGATCAACGATTCGTGGCAGTCACCCCGCCACCACCACCACCAGTGGAACAGCAGCCGCCTCCGGAGCCACCGAGGCGGAGAAGGTCGAACGCACGGATGTCCGTGCGAGGGGGTGTCCGTATCAGCACACCCCAACCATCAAGTGGCAGCCATTATCCGCCACTTCAGGAGGAAGAGGAAGAACCACAAATGGGGGGTCCATCAAGCCCCATTCCAGAAATCAACTCAGTGCCTATGGCACCTCCGTTGGGTTTTGACAACCCAATCCCTGCATACACTGGTTCCGCGGCGTATAACCCCTTTGAGCAGCCAGTGCATACTCATTACAACTTCGGCTATGCGGAGGTCGATCCATATCAAGTAGCTCGGGACTACAACGCTCTTCACCCTGAAGGACCATACGGAGGACCATGGACCACTGGTTACCCGACTTATGGGTACCAGCATCCCCCACCTCCTCAGCCGTTGTACCAGCCGCCGCAGCCACAGCTTATCCCGCCGGAGCGTCAGCAGGAGGTTCTTGATAGGTTGAACCAGGTCGAACAAGAAGTTCGAGAAGACCGCGGAGAGCGGCAAGGCTTCTTCAAGGGTCCGTCAGACCTGCTAAAGGGGAAGTCCAAGAGGAGGGGTCACTGAAGACCTTGTTGTTTGTTGCTTAGTTGTAGTCAGTCCCTGCGTGGACTTGTTGTTTCTGTATTCAGCTCCTGCGCGAGCTTGTCTTTTTGTATTCTGCCCCTGCGTGGGCATGTCTTCCAGTTAACCCCTGCGTGGGTTTGTTTGTTGTTTTGTTATTGTTAGTTGTGTTTCGCCCCTGCGTGGGCATGTTATTTGTAGAAGTCCCGTTTAGGGCAAGTATTGTATTGTTGAATCTTTATTTAATGAAATGTTGCATTTAAATTTTCATGATTATTGCTATAAATAAGTATATGACTAAACTTAAATTAAAAAGATAAAAATGAAAATAACATTTCATAAATTAAAGAAGACCTGCCATTAATATAAAATGGCAAAATCTAAAAAGGGGCAAGACCTAGCCACATGTCATTTTAAGACAAGGCCAAGATGGTATCTCCATAACTAGATTCAGGTCCATAATTAACGTCTCAACTTAGGATTGATCTGCGTTATAAAGAGAATCTAAGGGGCAAGACCTAGCCACGTGTCGCCGCAGACATGGCCAAGATGGTAGAACCTGTCTAGAAGATTCCAAATTCTGTTAACATCTGTAAGTAAGTTAACATAATGGGCAAATTGTGACACAGTAAAAGTCACATAGGCCATCATTGAAAATTGGGTTAATTTGAAATTCCCTGTAAGTAAATGTCCATTCCTTGGGAATGAAGTGCCTACGGGTAATAATTAATGTCCTAGGGACTAAGGGACAGTTAGAGTCTGCAACTCACTGTCTAGAATAGGGTGATGATCTGTGATTCAAACCCTAATACCTTGATTCTGTAAGAATCCAGGTTATTGACTAACACTGTCCTTGTGACTAAGTTATATGTTAATTCTTAACTATAATATTGGATTGCAATACAGGTCCTGAATTAATATTTGATTAATAAATTAACCTGCAATGGCTATTTAAAACCATGGTTAATAAATTACATAAAATACTGTATTAACTGTTAAATAAAACCTTGCCCATTATTGTTTATATGTAGCAGTGAAGCTACATGGCTAGGTCGGATGAGGTAAATAGTCGTCCGGTGGAAAACCATGATAACACCAAGATACAGTTAACTGGTGCGGAGTTGAAAGCACTGGTAGATGATGCGGTTACTAAGGCTTTAGAAAGACAGTACAGTGAGTACAGCGGGACCCATAGTAAAACCTTGTCTACACCGCATAATAAATCTAAGACTCATTCAGAGGCTCACAGCAAGCCACCTTCTGTCAAACCCAAGTCTAAAAAGGAGGAATCCAAGAAGGAGGAATCCAAGAAGGAGGATGATAGACATTCTTCGAATGAAAATGATAATCATTCCAAGAAGATTGTGCTTTATGATGCCCCACGTGCCAAGGGTTGCACGTATAAATACTTTGTGTCTTGTAAACCCCGGGATTTCACTGGGGAGAAGGGGGCAGTGGACTGTATGACTTGGCTTGATGAGATGGAGACAGTAGTGGATATAAGTGGCTGTGCTGAAAGAGATATTGTGAAGTTCGTGACACAATCCTTTAAAGGTGATGCACTGCAATGGTGGAAGTCGCTGATTCAAGCCACCGGAAAGATACCACTATACAACATGTCTTGGGAACAATTTGTTGCCCTAATCAAGGAGAATTATTGTCCCCAGCACGAGGTCGAAGGAATAGAGTCTGATTTTCTGTCTCTGGTAATGAAGAACCTGGACTGCTAGGCTTACCTCACAACCTTCAATTACTTGTCAAGGCTAGTTCCCTACCTTGTAACACCTGAACCAAAAAGAATAGCCCGTTTCATTGGGGGTCTAGCCCCAGAAATTAAAGCAAGCGTCAAGGCCTCTCGGCCCACTACTTTTCGATCAGTGGCCGACATATCTCTGTCCCTTACAAAGGACGCAGTTAGACAGAGATCACTGAGAGCCGCAAATGCCGAGAAGCGAAAACGCGAAGATGATGGTTCGCGACGCTCAGAAAAGAAGCGTAAGGGCAATGACGACCACAAGAAAGGGTCGGGATCCAAGAAATGAGATCATCAGACAGGTGAAAAACCCAGGTGCAAAGTTTGTAGGAAGCACCATTTTGGGAAATGCAGGCGGGAGTCTAGGTCCCAATCTCAGCAGAAATTATGTGGGATTTGCAAGTCCCCGGATCATAAGGCATTAGACTGCAAGAAGCTTAAGGATGCCACCTGCTACAATTGTAATGAGAAGGGACATATTAGGCCCAACTGCCCAAAGCTTGCCAAGAAAGCAGAAGAGGGAAAGAAGACAAATGCAAGGGTCTTCCGCATGGATGCAAAGGAAGCTATTCAGGACGATAATGTCATAACAGGTACTTTCCTCATAAATGATGTCTACGCAATGGTATTATTTGACTCTGGGGCGGATAGGTCCTTTGTAGATAATAAGTTCTGTGAACTGTTGAAATTACCTGTTAAAATTCTAAGTATGAAATACGAAGTGGAATTAGCTGATGGAACAATAGAAACAGTTTCGACTGTGTTAGATGGATGTGTCTTATCCATTAGGAACCACTCTTTTCCTTTGTCCTTGTTACCCTTTAAGCTAGCAGGCTTTGATATAGTGATAGGAATGGATTGGTTATCGCGTAACCAAGCCCAGATAGTGTGCAACAAGAAGCAGGTTGTAATCAAGACCCCATCTGGTGAGCCACTCACTATTCAGGGAGATACTCAACAGGGAATGCCAGAGCGTGTGGCCATGCTTAAGGCATCCGGATGCACGAGTAGGGGTTGTGTCATTTATATGGCAAGAGTAACCATTGACGAGAAGAAGCCCAGGATCGAAGACATACCGGTCATTTCTGACTATCCCGAGGTTTTTCCGGAGGAATTACCTGGCTTGCCGCCAGATAGGCAGGTGGAATTTAGGATTGACATCATCCCCGGAGCTGCACCAGTGGCCAGAGCACCGTATAGATTAGCACCAACGGAGATGAAGGAATTAAGGACACAGCTAGATGATTTGCTAGCTAAAGGCTTTATTAGACCTAGTTAATATACATGGGGAGCGCCAATTCTGTTTGTTAAAAAGAAGGATGGATCAATGCGTCTATGCATTGATTACCGTGAGCTAAACAAGGTTGCTATCAAGAACAGATATCCTTTGCCTAGAATCGATGATCTATTCGACCAGCTTCAGGGAGCGAGTTACTTTTCTAAGATAGATCTCAGGTCAGGCTATCATCAATTGAAGGTTAAGGAGGAGGATGTTCATAAGACCGCGTTTAGGACTCGTTATGGTCACTACGAGTTCCTAGTGATGCCTTTTGGGCTCACTAACGCACCTGCCGCATTCATGGATCTCATGAATCGCGTATGCAAGCCTTATCTGGATAAATTTGTCATCGTCTTCATTGACGACATCCTCATCTATTCAGAGAACCAAGCTGACCATGAGAGGCATCTTCGGTGCATTCTTAAGCTACTCCATCAAGAGAAGCTCTATGCCAAGTTTTCAAAATGTGAATTTTGGCTTCGCGAAGTCCAGTTCCTTGGTCACGTTGTGAGCGAACGTGGAATTCAAGTAGATCCCGCAAAGATAGAAGCTATCATGAACTGGCAAGAGCCAAAGACACCCTCAGAGGTCCGTAGCTTCCTAGGTTGGGCTGGATACTATAGGCGTTTTATTGAAAACTTCTCAAGGATTGTTGCACCCTTAATGTCGTTAACACGTAAGAACATTAAGTTTAATTGGGGGCCTAAACAGCAAGAATCTTTTGATATCTTGAAACAGAAGTTGAGTAACGCACCAGTGCTGACTCTACCTGAAGGCATTGAAGAATTTGTGGTGTATTGTGATGCGTCACACACCGGAATGGGTTGTGTGTTAATGCAAAAAGGGAAGGTCATAGCCTACGCTTCACGTCAATTAAAGGTGCACGAAAAGAATTACACCACCCATGACTTGGAGTTGGGTGCCGTTGTATTTGCACTAAAGCTTTGGAGGCATTATTTGTATGGGACGAAGTGTGTAATCTATTCCGACCATAAGAGCCTTCAACACCTGTTCAATCAGAAGGATTTGAACATGAGGCAGCGACGATGGATGGAAACCTTGAACGATTATGATTGTGAAATAAGGTACCATCCAGGCAAGGCCAATGTAGTCGCAGATGCTTTGAGCAGGAAGGAAAGAGTGAAGCCGATAAAGATCAATGCTAAGAGCATTGAAATCAAGAGTAGTTTGAATGAAAGGTTATTAGCCGCACAAAAGGAAGCTGTGTTGGAAGCTAACTATCCTGAGGAGAAATTAGGAGTAACTGAAGAACAGTTGTCCTACGATAAAGACGGAATGTTGAGATTAAATGGACGAATATGGGTTCCTGTATATGGAGGACTTCGTGATGTTATCCGCAAGGAAGCCCACAGTTCCAAATATTCCGTCCATCCTGGAGCTGATAAGATGTACCAGGATTTAAAGGCAAATTATTGGTGGATAGGCTTGAAGAAGTCTATAGCTGCTTATGTAGCTAAATGCTTGACGTGTGCTAAAGTCAAAGCTGAACATCAGAAACCGTCAGGTTTGTTACAACAGCCTGAGATTCCCACCTGGAAATGGGAAATGGTGACAATGGACTTCATCACCAAATTGCCTAAGACGCCGAAGGGAAATGATACTATATGGCTCATAGTTGATAGACTGACTAAGTTAGCACATTTCCTGCCCATTAGAGAAACCTTCAGCTCTGACATGCTAGCCCAACTATACGTGGATAAGATCGTGGCCTTGCATGGTGTGCCAGTATCTATTATCTCGGATCGGGATACTAGATACACATCCCACTTCTGGAAGAGTTTCCAACAGTCTCTGGGCACTCAATTGAATTTCAGTACGGCTTACCATCCTCAGACGGATGGGCAGAGTGAGCGTACTATTCAGACATTGGAAGACATGCTGCGTGCATGTGTAATTGATCTAGGAGGTAGTTGGGACAGGCATTTGCCGTTGGTTGAGTTCTCCTACAATAATAGCTACCATACTAGCATTAAGGCTGCGCCTTTTGAGGCACTATATGGTAGAAAGTGCAGAACGCCCATTTGCTGGGCAGAAGTGGGAGATACGCAATTGTCAGGCCCTGACTTGGTCTTCGAGACAACGGACAAGATTGTCCAAATTCGCGACCGCCTGAAAGCTGCTCGAGACCGGCAAAAGAGCTATGCGGATGAAAGGCGAAAGCCTCTCAAGTTTGAAGTTGGCGATAAAGTTTTGCTCAAAGTATCACCATGGAAAGGGGTGATGCGATTTGGCAAGAAAGGTAAGTTAAGCCCAAGGTACATAGGACCATTCGAGATTATCGAATGTGTAGGATCAATGGCTTACAAGTTAAACTTACCTGAGGAGCTCGATGGTATTCATAATGTATTCCACGTCTGCAATCTGAAGAAATGTCTAGCTGATGAGTCACTAGTCATACCACACACAGATGTGCATATAGACGAGAGCTTAAAATTTGTGGAAAAACCTGTGACAATTGAGGATCGACAGGTGAAGAAGCTTCGAAGAAAGCTTGTACCTATTGTCAAGGTAAAGTGGGATGCCCGCAGAGGTCCTGAATATACGTGGGAGTTAGAGTCCACGATGAAGGAAAAATACCCTCATTTGTTTCCTTAAATCTCGAGGTCGAGATTTCTTTAAGGGGGTGAGGATGTAACACCTCGGAAATTCCTGTCCAATAAAATAAAGACACGTGTCATGAGAGACAGATGTGTCAGGAAAACCGGATCAAATAAAAAGATGTATGGTAGGATTTAAAAAGGGCGTCATGTTATTAAAATACCTCTGAACGACCCCAAGGGCGACATGTTATTAAAATACCTCTGAGCGACCCAAATTTATAAATCCCAAGATCCTTAAATCGTTTGACAAACATCTTATATATATATTAACCAGTCGTTTCTAAAGTCCGTCTTTTATATGGAATTTGGATTATTGGGAATGTTGCTACTAAAATACTGAATAGAATTCTTGTGAAAAAGAAAATTAATAATGGTTAACTAGCATAACCAACTCTTGTGAGAATGCAAGATTTAAATCCTTGGAAATGTCCGTCACTTTAAGAAATTACAAGATGCCAAAGTGTAGAAACATGTAAGGGACATACAAGCATGCAATGGCTGAGCCAATAGGTCCCACAACTGAGAAAGTAGCATGAAGTTCGGAATCCACGAGATTGCATGGTCAAGACTTGAAGTTTGTGAAAATTTTGTTTCTGGCCAACGGTACGGACCGCAAGGCCCTAGTCTTACGGTCCGTAAGGAGGGTACCTGGGCGATTTCAGCAAGGGTCGGTTACGGACCGTAACTGTTTCAGCATACGGTCCGCAAGAGATGCTTACGGACCGCAAGGCCTTAAGCTTACGGTCCGTAAGGCAGTCGCTGGCAGCAGGAAATGGACAGCTGCCTGTTCAACCAATTAAACCGACTTAAATGAATGGTTTTCGAAACCAGGGGCTTGCTAGGCAGTTTATAGCATCATAGAGACACCTGGGGTGATCTTGTAACCACTCTAGACTACCTTGGCATCATCTTGGACCTCAAGGTTCACTATATAAGAACTTGATGTTGTGAACACTTGGTATGCTCATTTGCAACATTGGTTCAAGACTTCTCTGGAGCTCCTGGACTACAACAAATCTTTCTTAGGCCTCATAAGCATTCTTAGGACTCTTGTAAGTGTCCTTAATCCCCTCTAATTACTTTTAGCTTAGTTAATTAGCTAAAAGTCAAACCATCGTAATTAAGGTTTGACTTCGGGATTAGTCCACAATTACTCACTAATATCCCGAATTAAAAATACCTTTAAATAGGTAATTATGTGGGTAACAAACCCTTAAAAGGGTAATTCCAGAATCCCACTCTAACTATGCTAATTGTCGAGTCAAAGTACATTATAAAAAGTCAACAGAAATGACTAATTGCGAATTAATGCATAATTAGCAATGTAGGTTATATGCAACCTGTTTAATCATTAAAACAACTTGGTAATTAATGTAAGAACATGTTCCAACATGTTCAACTCGACAATTTTCTGTTTAGGTTCGGTTTGGAACCGAAAGTCGCAAAGTTTGACTTCTGCTTTGACTTTCAGTTCTGACCCGTTTAAACCAAGATTAGAATTTCCTTAGAGCTTCTTTTGAACCTATTTACATGTTAGTATAACTCTCTGAGATTATACAACTTGGTTCATTAGATACCCTTTTCACATGCATGTTTCTGTTAATCGCTTATATGTTGACCATTATGCCCATTTGACCTTAAAACGGGATTTTTGAAAATATAAAAGGGTAGGCACCTTAGCTACTGATTTATAAACTTGCACCCAAAATTTGAAGTCAGTTTGAGGTCTAGATTAAGAGTTATGCTTAATAGCGTAATTAAGAGCTTCTTTACTAATTAAATGGCGTAAATTATGTTTAGCCTATCAAAACCCAAATTTTTATACCAAACTTTTTACCCACTGTTATAAAATAATATTTTGGGACTTTTGGAGATTTTTATTTATTTTTAGGCTGAGGATAACTTAGTATTCTAGGATTAATTCGGTTTATGCCGGTTTTACCCTTTTTAGCCATAAAATGAGTTTTACAAATCCTTTTGACCTCAAACCAATTTCTACTGATTTGTTATGATAAATAAATTATTTTGAGCCTTCTGGAATATTAAAAATATCAGCTTTTTACAGAAAACCCGGAAATGGCTCCAAATCGCCTTTTTAGGCATTTTTAGCGCATAAGTGTGCACTAGAACCTTATTAAGCTTAAGGGATTGAACCTACTGATGTAATTAGTAATTTTTTTTATATTTTAAACAGTAGGCAAATGTTTTGAACTCAGAATTCCAGAATTGACCTTTTAGGCACATGTGAAATTACCAAAATGCCCCTACGGTGCATAGTAAGGTTAAAGATAATAAATTTCACATAAATTTGATACCCTACTGTTATAACTTAGTAAATTAAATATATTTACTAATTTAATCAGACCTGTAACTCAGGTTATCTTTTTAACCCTTTTTCACCTTATAAAATGACCAAAACGCCCTTATGAGGCATAGTTTTGGTTTAAAATCATTTGGGGCATAATGGAAGGTATCATTCTGATATCACAACATATTTTAAGCATATTAACTTCAGGAACTTGTATTTGACTCTTATGGTTACTCGTTACGCATCATACGCGTTCGGATCGGCTTAAGTGACTAGTTTGGCCATTTTAGCCGAAACGGGTCAAGCCATATCTTTTCGGTCTCAAAATCCAGAATGTGATTATGTTACCCATATAAAACAAGTGTGCAAGCTTGTTGGGACAAAACCACATCCTAAAACGGTTTTCGCCTTATTGTGCGTTTAAAACCGTAATCTTTATATAAAACTAACCGGTCTAAGCTTAAGACTCGTTAGGATTCTAATAGGTTATTAAAACCTTAATTTCCAGATCTAGGAGCCCAGTAAAAGCTACTTGCACTCGTTATAATTGGTTTATACTTGCTCAGGTAAATACGTTTAACTTATTTTCCCTATACGGGCTTGGGGTACGGTATATAAAATACCGCTTGGTCGGGAAATTGACCATAACCGGTCTTGGTTATGTGCAGTCAAATGAACCCGTTTGAAAATGCTGTTTTGTTTGTTTAACGCCTTTGGGGGCTTAATGACCATGTCCCGGATATCCTTGGCATCATTCAAAGAATGGCCACGACCTTAGCACTCGGGTGTAGGCGTACACCCGTAGCGCTGTACAACATGTATAATCGTCGGTACGAGAGAAGTCTCGCGGCGGAATTATATTAAGTGGTGTGTCTATTAATCTTTAACCCGGAACGAACCCGGGCTACCGAACGCAGAACGAACATGTAATTCTTTTACAAGATTATTAAGCAAAATAATTATCCCAAGTTATAAGAAGTTTTGTGCCACGTGCATTTAAATCAATTTTTAAAACCTTTTCAAAATGAGTCAGTTAAATTGTATTTACCAGTGTAAACTGACGTATTTTCCAAAAAGACTAAGTGCAGGCACTACGCGTAATAGGCTGGTCACTCCTTAAGCATCCATAGAAGTCTCGCAAGCTTAGGATGCATGAAGTCTGTTGAAATGAAGTTCCTTTTTCGTTTGATTCTGCCTGTGGATTCTATTTCGACATTTTGTGATATTTGAATATTACAATAATTTAAGTTGAAATGAATCTATCTTTGCTTCCGCTGTGCATTATAATTTGTGTGGTTTGACTATGATGATACCAATTACGTCACGTTAATCCCCCACCGGGCCCACCGGTGACACGTGGAAATTAGGGGTGTGACACAACGTATGATTAAGTGCTGCTCAAATTGAGTTTATACTTTGTCATTCGTCGTGATTTCGACTTGAATGTTTGAGTGATGTCCGAACTCGGGCTATACTCTGTCATTCGTTGTGAATCCGCTGAATTGTTAAGTATTGCACTTTGTTAATCGTTGTGAGGGTTTAATCTCGTGAATTGTCGTAACTGCTGTATTAGTTACTAACCCAGTTTGTGTGGATTGTTATTAAAATTAGGTTAAACAAGGCTAAATCAGTAGGCTTATACACTGCTCGTTAAATCTGCAATGTGAGTCATTCTCTTTTTATCAACTGTTTTACAATACACCAAATTATTTTCAAAAGTTATAATTACAGGGACTAAGTCGTGGATATCTTGAATCACTGGCTAGTGGGGTATTGTGCACATTACTAATTTTCTCCCAGTTAGGTTCATTGACCTACTAGGGATAATCATCACTATTTGGGTTCATTGACCTAATAGTGGTATGACCATCGTCACCATTGTGACATGTCACCATTGTGACACGGCGCCAGATAAAAATAAGATATAAACCAATGTAATCGCTCTTATGCTGTAATTTTATAACTAAGGGTCATTTTATAAAAACTGAATTGAACTCACTCAGTATTTCCCGCTGACAAAACCTTTTTCAAACATGTTTCAGGTGATCTATTATGATCCAGGAAAAAGTGTCGTGAAGCACTACAAGCTTAAGAAAGTGGCTCAGGATAAAATAAAGAAACATGTTTTGTAAAATAAAAGATTTCCCAGTGAAATCAACTGATTGTAAATTACCGGGGTTTTATCCCTAAATTATGTAAACGGGCAGTTTTAAATATTGAAAGATCCTGTTTTAAAAGACTTCCGCTATCGCCTAAATTAAATACCACGAGATTTCTGTCACGCGGCTCCTGAAACGGGTCAAACCGGGTCGGGGGGCCGTGACAGAAAAAGGTGGTATCAGAGCCACTGATCAAGCCACTAATTTAAGCCAATTAAGTATTTAGAAAATACTTAATTTTTATTAATTGCTATTTTGTGATTATGTGTTTTATTATCTGACTAATTGTGTACAGTATGGGCAGATCTTTATATGCTAGCCAATATAGCAATTAATGCAAATCCTTAAATAATTTGACCCAAGTTTTAGCACCTTTATTATCTACCGTCTAGAAACCTTATTCAGTAAATAAATAAATTTACAAATAAAACCTAGTGTGTTTTAAATTTCAGTTGTTTTGGTAGTTACCCAGTATGAAATAATATTTAAAAGTTTTTCTATAAAATTTTGTTATAAATTTTAACTTAGTAATTGTGTGTATTTTGCTAAACAGCATGAGTGACTTGTCTGACGCCCTTCAGAATTTAAATCTCTATCCAGTAAGAATAGAGGTTTCCAGAGATTTCAATAGGTATATACCAGACATAGAAGAACCTATAGAATTCAACGTTTTACCTCTCGAGAAACCCAAGCCTAAGAAAATGGAAATTGGGGAAAGCTCTAGGCAAATTGAAAGGTTACCATCTCAGGAAGAGCTAGATTTTATATTGGCAAGCTATAATACTATTAAGCCTGTTAATGAAAATGTTTTTATTCACTTTCTTGAAACACAACTACCAATGAACTTAGAACCAGCTATTCCAAATCCTTCAATCCCCTCGCAAATAGACGAATGGTTAACTAATGAAATACAGTTCCAAAACAATCCCTATAAGCTTTTTCTTCAGTTCAATCCAGAACCTTTACCAAATCCACCAATGAGTAACGAGAATATGGCTGAACTCCGCCACTTTGGCAAAGAACTAATGGATACTGGGAATAGGATCCAAGAGATTGGGGGACAGATCTCCTCGAAATACGATGAGAGGGAACGCTATTACTAGAATATCATCTGACAAAGGATAGGGGATTTATGGAACTATGGTTGTGTAATAGTAATAGTAAAAATCAGTCTGTAAAATAACCTAAAATAAAACTTTGTAAGATAATGGTGTGTATTGATGCATACTATTAAATATAAATGAAAATCAAGAAATCAATAAGTTTGGCTATATGCGTATTGTGAAATTAATATAAATATTTTATGTATAATTGTTATTATTAATACTAATAAATATATTATCAGATGGAAAACGCTAGTAATGAACCAGTTAATGAGGTTAATCAATCTGAGCAACAACCGGGGGATCAATATATGACTAGGCACGATATAGAAAATATCGTTGCTCAAGGGATAGCCAACGTTATTCCAGCAATAGTTGCTCAAGGGATAGCCAACGCTATTCCAGCAATCGTTGCTGCTATTAAAAATCCAATAGAACCGCAACAAATTGTTCCTAGCAAACGTATTTCTGAAGATAACTTCAGTAATAGCGTAAACGGAGGCAATAATCATACTAATCATGAGAATGAACCACGGCAAGCTCCTCCCCCTAAGAAAATGAAAGCTGCAACGCCTGGTTACACTTACAAAGAATTTCTTGCTTGTAAACCCACTGAGTTTGCAGGCAATGAAGGAGCGACTGCGGCACTGCGTTGGTTAGAGAAAACCGAGGCAGTAATTGCCATAAGTAAATGTGCTCAGGATGATCAGGTCATGTACGCGTCAAACCTTTTCAAAGAAGGGGCGCTAGAATGGTGGAATACGGTGTTACAAGCAAAAGGAAGAAGGATGGCGTATGCTATGAACTGTGAAGAATTTAAGAGCTTTGTAGAAAGAAAATTATGTCCCGAATATGAAAAGGAACAAATGACAAATAAGTTTTTAACCCACCGGATGGTGGATGTAGATTGTCGAAAGTATACTTCGACATTCTTCGAGTATGCTCGAGTAGTACCAACCCTGGCTTCGCCAGAGCCGGTACTTATTTCTCGTTATATTTGGGGATTGATTGCTGAAATCCGTAATATCGTCAAGGCGAAACCTCGCACGATTGATGATGCGGTGGATTTAGCCAATACTCTTACTAACGAACTAGTACGGACAAGAGCAGAAAATAGAAGGAAGGAAGTAGCCCAAAAGATTACCCAAGGATTCCGTTCGGGTAACCATAACAATTTCAAGAAAGGAGGGAATGGGCAATCTTCCACTAGCCCATTTTGCAATTCTTGCAAAAGGAAGCATTTTGGAATATGCAAAGGATATTACAATTTTTGAAAAATTCCGGGGCATCAAGAAGAAGACTACAGGAGGAAGAGATTTTCCGTCTATTACAACTGTGGAGAAGCTGGACATCTTAGGCCAGATTGTCCAAAACTGAACAAACTATCTGACAATAAAGCCAAACCTGCAGAAGGAGCAAAAAGGAATGTAAGAGCCTTTCAACTGACTACTCAGGAAGCAGAGCTCATTCCAGATGTGATAGTTGGTACGTTCTTAGTTTACAACGTTTACACAAAAGTATTATTTGACTCTGATGCAAACCAAAGTTTTATAAATATTTCATTCTGCCAAACTCTTAACTTACCTTTAACCAGCATTAGGCAAATTTCTACAGTAGAAACGGCAGATGGGAATTTAGTTAAAATAAATAAGGCTCTGCAAACGTAGAAATAGAACTTTTAAGTCATAAATTTTCTGCAACCCCATTATCTATGAAATTAGTTGAATTTGATGCTTTGTTAGGAATGGATTGGTTAGTAAACAACCATGCTTGAATTATCTGTGATAAGAATTCCATAAAAAATTTATGCACCCACTGGAGAAGTAATAATGATTACAAGAAATAAGCCATGTAAACCCATAAAGTTTATATCAGTAATGAAAGTTGCTAATTATGAACAAAAGCAAGGAATAGTATAAATGATTTCAGTAATCATTAATACTAAAGATAAAGAACTTAAGGAAATTTCTATAGTTTCAGTATACCCAGATGTATTCCCAGAAGAATTACTAGGGTTACCACCAGATAGGGAGGTAGAATTTAGGATTAATCTAATTCCAGAAACTATACCGATAGCCAAGGCACCTTATCGGTTAGCACTCACAGAAATATTAAAACTAAAAAAAATCAATTAGATGAATTATTAAGTAAAGGTTTCATACAACCTAGTTATCCCCGTGGGAGGGGGCATCAGTGTTGTTTATTAAGAAAAAGGATGGTTCGATGAGAATGTGTATTGATTATAGAGAATTGAATAAGGTTACAATTAAGAATCGATACCATTACCTAGGATTGATGATCTTTTCGATCAACCTCAAGGAGCTAGATATTTTTCTAAGATATACCTATGTTCCGGATATCAACAATTGAAAGTACAAGAGGAAGACATACCTAAAACTGCTTTCAGAACTAGGTATGGTCATTACAAGTTTACAGTCATGCCCTTCGGATTAACGAATGCACTTGCAACATTCATGGACAAAATGAATAGGATCTGTAAACCATATTTGGATAAATTTGTAATTATCTTCATCGACGATATACTTATTTATTCCAAAAGTCAGGAAAAACATTATCAGCACTTGCATGCACTCTTAACTTTGTTAAGAAAAGAGAAGCTTTACGCCAAAGTCTCGAAGTGTGAATTTTGACTGCCAAAAGTGCAATTTCTAGGTCATATGGGGAATCATGAAGGTATTTCCGTAGATCCTGATAAGATAGCAGCAATTACCAAATGGAAGGTTTCGTAATCCGCAATGGAAATTAGGAGTTTTGTAGGTTTAGCCGGATACTATAGACAATTTATTAAGGATTTTTCCAAGATAGCTATATCATTAACTAAGCTAACCTGTAAAACAGTTAAGTTTGAATGAGGACCTAAACAAGAAGAAGCCTTTAGGATCTTAAAGCATAAATTAACAAATGCCCCAATCCTAGCCTTACCAGAAGGAACAGAAGATTTTAAAGTATATGGTGATGCTTCAAAGCTAGGATTTGGATGTGTGTTAATGCAACGCAAAAAGGTAATTGTGTATGCATCAAGGCTATTGAAAAAACACGAAGAAAGCTGTACCACTCATGACTTAGAATTAGGAGCCATAATTTTGCCCTTAAGATTTGGAGACATTATCTGTATGGAAGTAAGTTTACTGTCTATACGGGTCATAAGAATTTAAGATATATATTTGAGCAAAAAGAATTAAACATGAGGCAAAGGAGATGGATAAAAATCCTAAGTGACTACAACTGTGATATTCAGTATCACGAAGGAAAGGCTGAAGACGGCTAGAGATCGCCAGAAGAGTTATACAGATAATAGACGAAAGCCGTTGGAGTTTCAAGTTGGAGACAAAATGCTATTGAAAGTATCTCCTTGGAAAGGAGTTGTTAGATTCGGTAAGAAAGGAAAGCTAAGTCCAAGGTACGTAGGACCATTTCCAGTGATCCAACGTATAGGACCAGTTGCTTATCGTTTACAACTACCAGAAGAGTTAGCTGGAGTACATGATGTATTTCATGTATCCAATCTCAAGAAATATTTATCAGACGAATCCCTGGTAGTACCTCTTCAAGATATAGAGGTAAATGAAAAATTGAAATTTGTAGAGAAACCACTATAAATAGAAGATAGAAAGATTAAGTTTCTCAAACACAAACGACTAGTATTGGTCAAAGTCAAGTGGAATTCAAGAGAGGACCAGAATACACTTGGGAGCTGGAATCAGAAATGAAGTGGAAATATCCTCATTTATTCCAGTAAATCTCGAGGACGAGATTTTTCTTAAGGTGGGGAGGATGTAACAACTCTCACTAAAATTAATACTTAGTATGTTAATTATCTATTAAGAAAACCCTAATTAAGACACCCAAGTGATTCTGCGCAAACCCTAAAATTTTCAGAACAATCGGAATCAGGATCAGGGCCCCTAAAACCTGGGGGGGGGTAAACCCTAGTGGACGATTATCTAAATAACTTGTTGTCGAATTGGAATTTGGAGAAATCATCAACTCAGCAGGCCTAGTCCCACACGTGGCAACCCTATGACCATTAGGTGTCCTTTACGGACCGTAAGGAAAAAAAGTCTTACGATCCGTAAGCATGTCAAAATCAGTGTATAAATAGTAGACATTGGCACTTGATATTCTGCGTACGTTCGACGAAGAAATTCGTTTTAGGCACTGAGTTACGTTCTGTTTACCACAATTAACACACATGATTCACAAATCGCTGCCGCAAAACAGGGTAATAACTCGATCGCTATTACGATTCAACGTCCGATCGATTGAAACTATCCAATGTATGATTAAGTGCTGCTCAAATTGAATTTATACTTTGTCATTCGTCGTGATTTCGACTTGAATGTTTGAGTGTTGTCCGAACTCGAGCTATACTCTGTATTTCGTTGTGAATCCGCTGAATTGTTAAGTATTGCACTTTGTTAATCGTTGTGAGGGTTTAATCTCGTGAATTGTCGTAACTGCTGTATTAGTTACTAACCCAGTTTGTGTGCATTGTTATTAAAATTAGGTTAAACAAGGCTAAATCAGCAGGCTTATACACTGCTCGTTAAATCTGCAATGTGAGTCATTATCTTTTTATCAACTGTTTTACAATACTCCAAATTATTTTCAAAATTTATAATTACAGGGACTAAGTCGTGGATATCTTGAATCACTGGCTAGTGGGGTATTGTGCACATTACTAATTTTCTCCCAGTTAGGTTCATTGACCTACTTGGGATAATCATCACTATTTGGGTTCATTGACCTAATAGTGGTATGACCATCGTCACCATTGTGACATGTCACCATTGTGACACGGCGCCAGATAAAAATAAGATATAAACCATTGTAATCGCTCTTATGCTGTAATTTTATAACTAAGGGTCATTTTATAAAAACCTGAATGAACTCACTCAGTATTTCCCGCTGACAAAACCTTTTTCAAACATGTTTCAGGTGATCTGTTATGATCCAGGAAAAAGTGTCGTGAAGCACTACAAGCTTAAGAAAGTGGCTCAGGATAAAATAAAGAAACATGTTTTGTAAAATAAAAGATTTCCCAGTGAAATCAAATGATTGTAAATTACCGGGGTTTTATCCCTAAATTATGTAAACGGGTAGTTTTAAATATTGAAAGATCCTGTTTTAAAAGACTTCCGTTGTCGCCTAAATTAAATACCACGAGATTTCTGTCTCGCGGCTCCTGAAACGGGTCAAACCGGGTTGGGGGCCGTGACATTACACAGGACAAAATCATGTGATATGAGTGGCTCATCTCATCACAAAATTGTAAATTTATGATCTTCATCTTTAGTTTTACCCAAATAATTTGTTTCTTTTCTGTTTTCATTGTTTGCGATTTGATTTTTCATTCCATAAATGTAGGCTCTCGGATTTTGGTCAAAGCTTATTTATCGTAATAGGACGCTTAATTAACCGGGTTGGTTATCGGAATCTGCGATTGTCTCATGTATTTTGCTTTATCTTTGATGTATGGAGTACAGTTGTTCTTCATTCACCGGATTGGTTATCCGATCTAGAGATTCTCTCATTCATTGTGTATTTTTTTGTGATTTAGTTGTGTTTTTAGTTTAGATTTAATGAGGTTAATTTTTTTGGTTTGTTATCTGCTGTATGATTGTTTAGTTTAAGGCGTTTTTATGTTTGCAGTTGATTGATCTTATTGCGGTGGAGATGGTGGTGGTGCAGTGGAGATGGTGGTGGTGCGGTAGAGATGGTGGTGGTGGTGGTTTGCAGTTGATTGATCTTCTGTTTCTTCTTTTACTCGCAACCGATACGTGTTCTTGGTATCAATTGATTCGGTTTTTAATATAGATAAAAAAAAACCCCAACTTATTTTACACTATACAACTTGGATTTTGGGATTAAAGGGCTAGGGTTTCGGGTTGGGTATTGAATAAGGAAGGTGAATGATGGTGGTGAATGAAGGCTGTTAATGTTAATTGGGGGATTATATATTATTTTTCTTTTTGAGTCCTTGTGTTTTGTAGGGGTAATTTGGTAATTTAACAAAACTTAACAACAAAATTCTAACTGGGTTAGAAATTTGGACTCAAATGGTTAAAGAAAAGGCTTATGGGGACTCAGGTCGTTAAACTTTTTACTTTTGGACTCAACTAGTTAAAACCCATAAAACACAGGGACTCAAAAAGTAATTTACCTTTTCTTTAAAAAATGTTAGTATCTTTTTTTGTTTTAATTAATCTGTCTTTTTTATTTAATTGTTTTGTTTTGCTAAGAATAACAATAAAAAATGATTTAGTAAAAAGAGATATGTCATCTTGCCCTTGTCAACGATGGCGGTTTTCTATAAAATCCGCATAGGGATAACGTTTCAAAAAAGTGTAACGAAATCGAAAAAACGTCAATTTTTTTTAAAATTTACACTGCCGTCAGAGCATCACCAGAACGTTAAGAGGCAATGGAGGTTAACCCTTGTAACACTATAGGTCTGCCTTGCTTCTCCACCCCATCCCATGGTTTTGGTGATGTGGAAGGAAAAGCCCCAGTATAGGTGAGGCCTACCTACGTGATAGGACTTTGCCTCCTTACCCTTGCAACCACTCCGTGTAGAAATATGTAAACAAAGAAACACAACCCTAAGTTTGAACAAATCTAGACGCATATATAGACGAACACGCTAATCGAACACGTGGCTCCAGATTGGCCATAGGAAGCGTTTGAAGGAATCACGTCGAGGGGTTTAAGTTGTTCAATGTTACAAAGAAACAAACTTACTAAGGAGTACTTGACGAAGACCGGGTCCTCAAATAGAAATCTAAAAGTCCAATGGCTAGAAGATGGTGGCACGAAGAGGTGTTGTTTTCATGAAGTGGTAAAGGCTTAGGGGGTGTTTGTTTTTCTTGAAAAGCTCTTCTTCTCCTCTTATGTCTGCGTCGGCAGACCACGCGCAGACATTTGAGTCTGCAGATTGTTTGTTTTCCAGAAGACATTTCATTTAAAAAGGCCTGTCTGACCTCTTGTTTGTGCAGATATAGGAAAGGGTCTTCTCCCCCTCTTTTGCCTCTTCTTCCTTTCTTTTTGCCTATAACCACAGACACAAACCCTAGCACACCTTCTTCTTCTCCTCCACCACCTCTCCTCCACCACTCCAGTTGCCGCCGCCGCCTCCACTGCCTACACCTTCCACCGTCGCCTACACCTGCCATCGCCTCCATCTCATCCACCTTCCACCGCCGCTACACTTGCCATCGCTTCCACCGCCACCTCCTCCTGCCACCGCCTCCTCCTTCCACCACAGATTAGAGCGTACTGCGTAATCGGATCGATACGCTTCCGACAATCAGCCCGGTTTCCGATAAGCAATTTTGGAGCGTCCTGCGTAATTGGATTGATACGCTTCTTGAAAAAACAGAAGGGTCAGAGTTTGGTAAGAGGGTTTGTGTTAAATTTCCATTGATTTGGTGTTTATGTTGGAAAGTTTCCATTTTTTAAGGTTTTTTTTTAGAATTATGAAGGAAGATTCGTTGCTGTTGTTAAGGGGATTTGACTCGGTTGCTAGCTCTCTTTCGTAGCTTTCTAATAATCTTGATAATGCTCTTCACGTGATTGTGTTGTGTTATACTAATTTTCTGTTTTTTAATAAGTTATGTACATGTATTACATTTAAAAGTTCTTGATATGAACAGATTCGATTTTGTTATTTGTTATGTTGTTTTGAGTGAACCGATTGTTGTTGTTTATGTAAATCGATTGGTCTTGTTGTTTATACAAATCGATTGTTCTGATTGTTTTGAGTGAATCGGTTGTTCTTACCGAAGTTAAAAAAACAAACAGTCTTCTTCTTGCAGACTGCAGAGGTTTGGTCCACCTCTTCTGCTACAGATGTCTGCAGATGTGGTCCGCAGACTGCAGACATTTTACCTCTGAAAAAACAAACAACACCTTAGGTCGGGTTACAAGGATTTTGGAATAGAATGGAGGTTTGGACCAAAAACTTGGCTCAAATTCGATGAACACTAACACACAAAACCGGATTTGATGCGTAACATGGCTTCAAATCTTTCTTTATCGTAGAGGTGGCAAAATGGACCCAACTAAGAAAGTTTGGGTTGATTTAGGTGCAAAAAACTAAGCAATGGGTTAAGTTGGGTAAGACTTTATAGTTAAGGGGGTCAGGATGGGTAAATTTAAATTTGAAAGAAAAACCCAATAGGTCAGGTTGGGCCAAGATAATAAAAGGAGTGGGTCACAATGGACTCGTTTGGAACCCAAAATAGAAACAGTTGAACACGACGTTAATTGGAGATTAGAGTTCATCAATTACTAAACATTAGACCCTAATTCACCACAAATATGTCCATCCAACGATCGAATTCCCCAAATCATCACACCATTCTGGTGAATTCTCCCAATCTATTCGTCGTTTCTGAGTTTCTGACAGTCAATTTGAGTGTTCTATATCATCGCAATTGGATTCATCATATCTATTCGCCAACTAAGATATTACTTCAGGAACTGTGTTGATTATTTTGGCTGGAAAGTTCAAGGGGAAGAGAGTTGTGTTCAATGGTGGGATTTCTTTGTAATGGTTTTAGGCTATATGTTTCTTGTGAATGTATATTTCTTTTTAGGTTTACGTATAAATTTCTTTGTAAATTACATTCAACACAGTCTGTTAAGAAATTTTTAGATATCTTTGTAATTTTTTTAAGTTTTAGGTTTTATACTTCTCACAAATTTTTTATCTGTTTTGATTTTTCTTTTAGCAAGATATGTCTTGTTTTGGTTGAAGGTATTATGTTTAAGAAATCAAATTTGATTGATAATTTAATCGTGTGAAATGAAAAAGATTTTGTTTTAAAATTGTAGTAGGAAGAAAGTATATTTATTTGATACCCATTAGGCATTTTTCAATTTAGTATTGCTTTTAATTTGTGATGGGTGATTGTATGAAACTGTAAATTACATGATTTTTTTTTTTTTTTTTGGAAAATGTCTTGAAATAATAATCAAGTTTTAAAAGTGTTTTAATTAGGTCATTTGTATCTTTTTTTGTCCCAATTAGATAACTTAACATTCAAATTGAGCCATGTCCTTTTTTCCACGTGTCAAGAAAAAATGAAGCATGAGATGCTGGGCTCGGATTATTTTAATATATGAAATTATATTTATTAAAAATAAAAACATTTTAATTGCATTAAAAATTAGAAAAAAAAAAAAAAAACAAGTTACAATCCACGTCATCACTCGACGTTAGCATCAAATAAAAGGAAAAAAAGAAACAAAAATTCACATCACTACGGTTACCTATGAAATGGTGAAAAAACCCTTAATTTTAATGGAAAATGAATGTTGAGTGACCTGATTGGAACACTTTTGAAACTTGAGTGATCTAATTGGAACACTTTTAAAACTTGGTTACTATTCTACAAAATTACCCCGACAATTTATATAATATTACTTTGTTATTTTGAGGGACTGGGTGAACACTAAAATAGGAAGCGAGCGAATTGTTTTTGTTTGTGGTTTTGTAAATGTTCATCTGTATCATGATCCTTCAAGTCTAAAAAGTTGGAACTTTCATTAGTTAGTAATCACATGTATATTTTGATCTGTTGACCCGTTTAGTTAGCTGAAAGATGTGATGACATTGATTAATCAAAAGTGCAGATCCAGACCCAAACATAACAACGCCAGTATTATTAATGACACCATCCAAATGCTAAAGGATCAAAACCACAATGTGCATCATTATAAGCATGTGAAGTTATTAAGCCTCGCCTAATCACCCCATATATCATGATTACATTGGCTAGCTTTAGTTCATTTAAATAGAAGTATCTGAGATGAGGTTCCATCTCTAGTAAAGTACATTTACAAAGTTTTTTTTTTTTAACGGCAAATTTGGATCACTGACGGACCACTGGAGTATCATCGTGCCACCAGCGGAACCACCCGATCATATACATCTCCACTAGGCATAATGCCTATACACCAATTCAAGAGAAAACCCAATAAATATGGGAAAACCCCCTTTGTGGGAATCGAACACAGGATCTATTGGTCCCAAAGTTTTATCTCACCCCCAAGATGCCACTAGGCTATAAAGTCATGGGCTACGGTTACAAAGTTTAAGCCTAAATTCCTATTATAAACTTTTTTTTATATTTTTTAATTATTTTCTTGTTTTTATCTATTTTATAATTTTTTTATAATTTATTATTTTTTTAGTTTATTTTTTTATTTTTTTGTTTGTATTTATATATATTTTTTTAAATTTTATCTCATCCTAACCCGAACCCATCACGACTCAAACTCATTCGAACCTAACCTATCGTGACCTTTTTTTTTAAATATACCTATCTTGACCTAGACTAATCCTAATCCAAAGTCCAAACTCATCCTAACCCAAATTCATTCTAATCTTTTTTTAAGAGAAAAATGCTCGGATAGTCCCCGTGGTTTGGTGCAATTTCACCTTTAGTCACTAACTTTCTAAAATTACATCTATAGTCCCCAACTGTTGCACATTTGTTCTCGGATAGTCCCTAAATAGATGAAGGTTAATTTTCTTAGTTAAGTGGGTGTAAAATGACCTACATACCCTTTATTTTAATAAACAAATAAAACTCTAAATGAAATTAACAAACCATGTGGGACCCACTGTCTACCACACCTTTCTTCTTTCTTGTTCTCAGATCAAATCTCTTCCAACTTAAACTCAATGACAATACACACAACTCTGAAAAACAAAAGTTTAAATTAAATCAAAACTAAAGGTGGATAAAGGTTGGGGTTCGTTATTTCGACGAAGTGGTTTTGACGGCGGTTTTGCTGGTGGATACGGTGAAGAAGGTGGTGGTTCCGATGTGAGATGCGACGGAGGGTAGAAGGTTATGGGTCCGGGTAGAACGTCCGATATGATGGTGGTGGCATGTTGGTGGCAGATGACCACAACGCATCAGTTCTGATTAACTCCGGTAAGCCCTACTCCACCTGAACATTCCAACGAGTCGATTATCAGTTCTGATCAAGCTCCGGTAAGCCCTCAGTTCTGATCAACCTCCGACGAGTCGATTTTTAGTTTTCCGGCGAAGCTCCAGGTTAGATTCCTGAGGATACACAAGAAACCGATATCAAACATCAAGAAAGATGCTATCAATATCAACCCTGTTCGTGTCAAGGGTATTTCAGGATAAATCAAGCTCCAACAACGATGTTTGGGAAGACTGGTTTGCTGTATCGTTTAATTGGGAAATAAATGATAAAGATGAAGCAAATTGTGACGAGATATTGAACGAAACCCCAGTCACGACTGTATTTACTAAACCCAATGCAAAGGTAGTGAAAAGATCTAGACGTATCTCTTTATTTAACTCCGGTCGGCGAAGAATTGGCGGCAGCGTTGACCGGAGATGATGGTGGGAGATGAAGTAGGTTGAAGATGTTGGTGATTGGCTGAGGGGTTGGTGGGACCCACTTGATATCTTTTAATATTTAAATGCCCAGATGTTAATTGTTAATGTTTATATATTTTAAAGAAAGGGTATTTTTGTCATTCCACACCCTCTTAACTGAGAAAACTAACTGATGTTAGGCACAGAGACTATCTGGGAACGAAAATTGATTGGGGACTATAACTGTAATTTTAAAAAGTTAGGGACTAAAGGTGAAAAAAAGGCAAATCACAGGGACTATCCGGGCATTTAACTCTTTTTTTAATATACTTATCCTGACGCAAACTCATCCTACCTCAAACCCATCTTGGCCCATTACCCAAACCCACCCAAGTGCCCAACTTGCCCACTTTGCCACCCATACTTTTATCGATAAACTCAACTCAACACACCAAATAAGCCCCTATATTTATATTTATACTCTCACCAAATACGAACTCTTTTAACATATTTTAAACTCTATTCAACTAATCAAATTACCCTAACCTCATAAACCAAACAAATAACAAACCAATTTAATTCAAAAACTAAACCTATTTAACTCACAATTTAAACTTAAACTCGAACTCTTTTTCATCAGAATTATTCCAACAAAACTCAAGAAATTAACCTTCAGGGGCGATGCAGTTGTAAGCGTTTAAAGCCACATTTTTTTTAATTTCCCTCTTACAGGGAGGGATATTAAGTCCAAATAAATCCACATTCCACTTAAAAGCCATATGTCCAACGCAAGTTGCATCTTTACCCCAATTTCACCAACCAAACACCCACAACCCATCATACAAACCACCACCAATGACTGACTACCCTTCAAAAACCCATGAAGCATCCACAAAATCTTTAAAGAATTCTGGGTTTTTGTCTGCAATTGAAGAACAAGAATATAGGAAAGCTAGGGCTGAAGTTGTTAGAAAAGTTTGATGATTTCAGGCGGATTTTGTTCTGGGAAACAGCATATCCAATAGGATCGATGATGAACTACACATGGTCAACCAGATAACAATATTGCATAAATTAAGGTAACGAACAAATAACATAGAGTGAAATTAACTGGGAATACTGATTGTCAAAAGGAATGTGCTGATTTTGTTTCTTATTTTCCTATGTTACATAATCAACAAACACTAATTCTTTTAGGTTTCACATTTTCCTAGTTATATAACATCAAATGACCTAACTTATGATGCTTTGATGGTAACATCATATATACAAACTCATAATTGAGCTTTTTTTAGTTTATAACTTGCAATCTACCAATACCCACTAACAAAAGCACGCAGGCGGCACTTACAGTATGAAGTTGATTTTGCTTCTCTTATGGCAAATCAAACATAGGACTGAAGTTCATGCAGGATCTGACAGTGACTATTTCTGACAATATTCTATTGAGTTTAATATATACACATATACACACAAACATACACACGCCTATATGTATAACGGCTGTATTATCTCATGTGAGACAAGAATAATAAGATTCATAACGTTCCACAAACTTCATAGTACCTATCAGTTTATTACTGATCTCATATCTATGATTAATTCCCCAGTGGTTGATAACACAGGTTTTTTAAGTATGTATTGCAGGATGTGAACCATATTCAATAAAATATAAATTTAATATATATGTGTATATATGTATGTATAACAATTGTATTAACTCATGTGAAACAAGGGTAATGAAATTCGCAGCGAGTTAACATTCACAATTTCCAAAGTTTAGCAAAGGATCATGAAAACTGACCTAACGTATTTTACTAATGCCGTGTCTATAACTAATTCCCCATTGGTCAACATATATGATTCATCGGCAAGTGAACTTCCGTATTCTATAATTTAATGAGTGTATAACTGTTCTTTTATCTCATGCAAAACAAGGCTAATAAGATTCACAGAGTTTCAAATTGACAGAGTGAATGTTCACACCTTTCATACTTTAGCATATGATCATCAACACAGCCCTAACTTGTTACTAATCTTGTATCTATAACTAATCCTCACTGGTTGACAATATGAATCTTTTTGAGTATTACATGATGCGAAAATCCATGTCCTATAAATGTACAATATATATCTATATATATACATATATAGATATACGTAAGTAACGTAACAGTTGTATTATCTTGTGCGAAACGAGGCAATACAATTCACAAGGTTTCAAATTCAGTGAGTGAACATTCACAGTTTTCTTAATTTAACATAGGATCATTAACACGGCCCTAACTTGTTACTAATCTCGTATTTATGACTATATCCCCATTGGTTGACAATATCGGTCTTTTTAAGTATTACATGATATGAACTTCCATACCCTATTCCTATACATGTAATAAATATACGTATATACATACATACATACACACAGACATATATATAACTCGTGCAAAACGAGGGAATAAGATTCAAAAAGTTCTTCGGTGCGTGTACATTCACATTTTTTCATGGTTTAGCATAGGATCATTAACACGCCCCCTTAAGTATTACTTGATGAAACTTCATGTGAGCTCCCATTTTTCTTCCGGCGTCATTGGCGATAAGATTAACCGAAGTATAAGTGAAAATCACCCCCTTTAACAACTAGAGATACCGAATTACTGATAGGCCCTCAAATATAAAATGTATACATAAATCTCTTCTAATTCTATAGAATTCCAGTTAATACTTGAGCAAATGAAAAATGACATGAAAAAAGAACCAGCAAAAGGAGACAACTCAAATCAAAATTTCTTTCTTACACAACCATAATATCAGATAAGAGTATATAAAACACGAAACAAAAAACAAGCATTTAAAATATCAGATTCACACGGACCTGTCTTTAATCAAGATCTTCTTGTCTAGCCTGACCACCACTCCCCTGATTACCACCATCTCTTGAACTGTTGTTATTCCCTGATCCACTATTACTCGCCTCAGCCGACGTACCATACCCCGTAAACGGCCACGGTAAGTTTATCCTAAACCTCCTTTCACCCGGTGTCAAAGGATCACCCTGAGCACCACCAGTAGAAGTCTGTCTGTCCCGGTTCTCGTAATCAGGATCATCCGTAGGCAACTCAAACCGACAAACCGGACACGAATTATGCAACTCCAACCACGGAATAATACAATCCGGATGATACATATGCTTACACGGCAATTTCTTCACATCCTCATCAAGTTCGAAGCTATCTTTACAAACCGCGCAATCCGAATAATCCGACTCCATCAACTCCTTACTGATCTTAACACTAGGAAGGTTTTCGACAACTGATTTCGCCGCAGGCGGTGTGCCGTATCGATTCGGATCATTCTCAGCTAACTGCTGGATCAACTGCTCCAATCCAGGACCAATAAAATAATCACCTAAATTCGACGGCACACGAAAACCAGCCCCATCACCATCCGAACTGTTTTCGATAACGAATTGAATGTTCGCACCACCTGCACGTAAAGTATTAAGATAATTCTGAAGAAATGCAAACGGATTAAACTCTCCATGGTTCTGAACACCTCCACCGGATCCGGTTCGAGAGATCGGACCACCGAACAACGCCGATAAATCGCTAGGGTTTTGAAAATCGCCGGTTGAGCCGCCGTGGCGGGAGGAGGTGGGGAAGAGGAGCGGGAAGCCGGAGGCGAACGGCGATGGATCGTCGAATGCGAGGAATGGATTTGGGGGGTTAGGGTTAGGGTTTTCATATTCTTCGAGGAAGCCTTCGTTGCAATTAGGGCAAATTGGTTCGGCGGTAGGTGACGGTGAGATGGAGACTGTACGGTTACATTGGTAGCAGAAGTAGAGCTGCGGGGCGGCGACGGTGGCGGAGCCGCCGGTGGAGACTCCTGACGACATCGTTTTGAGGGAAGTTCACGACGGTTTGGGTGTTGTTTGGTGTGTTAATAAGGGGCTTGGTTATAGTTTATTTGATTTTTTTTTCATTTCTGTATCTTTGTATAATGTTGTGTAACTAGCAGTTGTGGGGCGATGGCCGAATAATTCTCAATTAATTAAAAAAACACTACGATAATTATGTTAGGAAAAAAATAAAAATGATGATAAGACCGTAATTTTTGGCTCAGGGCAAAACTGTAATTTTTCAGGACTAATGAGCGAGTGTTAGCCAGCTCCTTGACACCGAAAAAAATTAAACGGAGTCAACCAATTTAAAAAAAAAAACTTTATAGTTTTGCTAAAAAAATTATACGATTGGAAAAACGTAATTTTGTACTGAGGGCGAAATCATATTTTTCATTCAGGGATAAAATCGTAAATTAAATGGACCAATGAGGGAGTCGCAGGCAGCTACCAGCATGACTGTAATTTTCACTGGGGGCAAAATAGTAATTTAACCATGAAAACAAACAAAAACAATGGAGAAAATGTAAATCTAAGTTGAGGGCAAAATCATAACTTGGCTGTGAGAAAAAAACCTAAAGGCAAAACTGTAAATTTAAACGGGGCAAAATTGTAAATTTGAACCGATGGCAAATTTGGAATTTTTAGCTGGGAGCAAAAGCATAAATTTATTTTTATGTGGGGGTAAAAACATAATTTTGAACTGATGGCAAAATCGTAATTTTAAGGGAAAAAAACTAATGGCAAAACTGTAAATTTAAACCGGGCAAAATGGTAAATCGAACCGCGGGCAAAATTGAAATTTTTAGCTGGGAGCAAAAGCATAAATTTATTTTTAAGTGGAGGGTAAAATCATAATTTTGAACTCATTGCAAAATCGTAAATTTAAAGCGGGATAAAATCGTAAATTTGTTAGGCCAATAGGAGAGTGTCAGGCAGCTGCCTGGCACTATTCTCTTTGTCGCCCATGTGAGCCAATAGATGGCCATCACCACCCATTTCACCCAATAGGTGAAAACCACTATTCCCGCACATGGAATTTGTATACGTTGAATAATGTAATGATAAAATTATGTTATATTATAAAAAAATAGAGTTAACTATCATTTACGTCCATATGTTTTGCTGTAAAATGTTATTTCAGTTCAAAAAAATTGTGTCAGTACCCTCCTCAACATTTTTGAAACGTGTCATTTCAGTCCAAAAAGATAACTTCTTGCGTCAGTTCCGTCCTCAACGTTTTTAATGGCGCGTTATCTTTTTGGACTGAAGTGGCACGTTTCAAAAATGTTGAGAACGAAAAAAGATAAAGCGCCATTAAAAACGTTGAGGACTGAACTGGCGCAAGGCGTTATCGTTTTGGACTGAAGTAGCACATTTCAAAAATGTTGAGTACGGAGCTGACGCAAATTTTTTTGGACTGAAGTGACATTTTCCACCATACCACAGGGACAAAAATGACAGTTAACTCAATATGATATATCTTATAAGCCAATGAAGTAGTGGAGTGGTTGGGGAAAGACTTGGTTTTCCTTGTGACCCAGGTTCGACTCTCACTCTCCCCATTATTTTCTATGGCATCCAGGTGAAGGGCGAATACGGGTGGCGTCGGTTCGTCTTGGATGGGAGGAGAGGTTTTACCGATTATGCCACTGTCGTGCCTTCAGGCGGGTGGACGTCGGGTTTCCGCGCATCTGGGAGAGCCAAGGGGCTGGCGGCGGTCGAGTAGTCGACCTTGGCCACAGCGCCCAGTGTCACGATGGTTGACACATCGTTCCTTGTCGTTCAAAAAAAAATGATATATCTTATAAATTAGGTTAGAACCCGTCTATTACACGTGTTGAATAAATAAATATTATCGTAAACAAATAGTTTTAAGAAATATAATATTGTTAATTTGTTGCTTATAATTATTATGGGATTGATAAATAAATAAATAAGTTGATAATTATTTTGTTACTAAAATATAAGTGAGTGATACGTAGCATTCTTTGGAAACCCGTATATTACAAATGACGAATATCAAAAAAAGAAAAATATAAATTATAAACTTTTTAGTTAATTATTACACGTGTTTTACAAACCTATGTATTACATGAATTGGCATTATTTGGAATCGCTAATTACTAAAAAAGAGTTAATTTTTTTAATTAATTATTAAAAAGTTAATTGTCTTAGTAGTTGTAATATATGACGAACCCATATTTTAATTAAATATATCCATTGCTCATTGTGTTATATTGATATGTTAATATTTGTTCGTAAATATTAAAAATATGTAAATTAACTTCCGGATACTACACAAACTGTGTAATGATTTGTAACTAATTAAACTTTTTTAACATTTTTTATTAATTATTTACTTGGAATTATTTATTAATTAATTTTGTTATTATTATAAAGATAAGTGATATTCATGTATTAATTAATTGTTAAAAAAAGTATAAATATATTTTTTAGGTTAAAGGAGAGAACTGTGACAAATGGCAAATAACCGGTAATTCCGTACAATCTAATCACTATTTTTATTACAAATCTCATGCATTAACCGTAATTTAATTACGTAACTGGGTCATACATTAGAGAACAGTGTTAGGACAAGTAACCAATGCTATAACACATGTTGGTTTCCGTCGTGTCGCGAAACCAATCAAACTATGTCCTAAAAGTGTTGGTAGAAAGTATTTGGCGCACTATTCACGGTCACACTATTCATTACAGCAAAACTGTGAAAATGAAACGAAACGATGAAAAAACGACATACGAATGACATAACTGAGTCCATATATAAATATGAAAACACTAATGTGGGAACACATCTTACAGTAATATGTAACTTTCCGGTATAACGCTCTAATAAAAAAATCGTCCTTTCGGCTAAAAATATAACAATTTTAACTCGTCTGAAATACTAATTCAGCATTTCCGAGACTCCAGCATTATGATAAAATAATGACAAGCACATTAAAACACTTTGAGGATATCAATGGGGTGTCCAAAACATAAGCTTCCGATGCTACGTCGCTGTCACACCCCAACCGATGGCGAAAACATCGGGGCGAGAGACTAAGCAAATCAGATTGCTCAAGAGAATCCATATCACTACGTGTTTCGATATAGATTAATCAAAATTTCATAAACAACTTAAATTGTCATACAATCCAAAACATGATCAAAATAGTATCAAAGTATCATCAACATTCAACAAGTTTCAAAATTTTGTCTTTCTAAGATGAGTTTCTAAGGTCATCCTAGCTTGATTTCTTGTTTCCTTTACCTATCAACCTGCAACATGTATTAAAATACAATAAACAAAAATATTGGCGAGTATACAAGTTTGAATACATAGCATAATAGTTTAACGTATAAAACTCATATCCAACATGAACAACATATCACAAGTTTAAACATGCTAGTTAACGTGGTTCCTATGATAACCCAAGTCTCCAACAAGTTAACGTGTCTTTCCTACTTCGACGCATCGAAGAGGAGGTAAAAGAATCAAAACTTAACATTACTCCCCAAGACTCAAAGAGAGGTGCGTTACCCCTATAGCGCTATAATTGTTAAAGCGGGCTACACATAAGAATCAAATGTTCACATAGCATAAAAGTCTCAAGTATCACAAGTATCATGTTTTCATGTTTAATGCGGATAGAGCATGTTTCAAATAAGTTTCAAGTGTCAAGTGTCTTGATATAGAATACATGTTGCATCCCAAAAGTGTTAAAAACAAAAAAG
The DNA here is from genome assembly GCF_002127325.2 of Helianthus annuus. Lineage (NCBI taxonomy): Eukaryota > Viridiplantae > Streptophyta > Magnoliopsida > Asterales > Asteraceae > Helianthus > Helianthus annuus. The sequence goes on from NC_035448.2 coordinate 104,824,747, forward strand.
GATCGAGTATACTCACAGTGGGTGCTTAGAATCCTAAACACAGTAGGATTGGATCGAAGGGAGCGCTGGATCAGCCTGCGTGCGGGGAACAGAGCATAAGTCCTCTAAGTGCTGACCCGGTCGGGAACAGAGTGTCGAAAAGTGCGAAATCGAGTTAAAGTATCAGACAGACTACCTGAGCAGATGGTCATCCGAACGGATGGTCATCCGGACGGATGACCATACGAATGGATGGCCATTCGAACAACGTGTAGATGTTTGTGAACTTGTTTAAGTGTTTGATCATAGTGTCATGTAAAAACAAACACCAAGTGTTATCATAAGCAGATCATCTAGATGGATGGTCATCCGATCGGATGGCCATTCGAACAGATGGTCAGTGTGTGAAGTTTTCGTAAAATTTCTAAGTTTTGAGTTTAACGGAGATGGTGTGACGACGTGTCAAACAAAGGAAACTTACCAAACCCAGCTCGTTCGATCGAATGGGTATCACCCCCTTTCGAACCGACGAGCTGCTTCTGATGGAATTTCATGTTTGGATCCGTCAATCGGCCCGTTTTCCGGTGGAATTCAGTTTTCAAGCCGACTGTCGACTAAGGAACGAGTCGAGAGTCTGTTTTAGTCTGATTTCACCAATGTTTGTATAAAAATTGAAGAAAAGTTCGGAAATCAATTGCAAAACGTGAAGTTTATCAGGCCTGAGTCGGAAACATGTGAAATCCCGTCAGATCTGGTGTAAAAGTGTGAGATTTCTTTAGATCTTGTATAAAAGTTGTGAAAATCCATTAGATCTGGAACTAATCTTGGTTAAATGGTGCTCCACAACAGTTTGCATAAGCAACCCAGTGGAAACCACCTTCAAGAGGTCCAAATCAGTTGGTTTTTGAGGAAAAGTTGAAGTGTTCGTGTGATTTTGATGAAGAATACAACGTAGAAGTGATTAAAGATGAAAGTTGTACAAGATTTGAGGTGAAATACTTACGATATGGCCTTGAATCGCGGTTAAAGTGACTGAGTGTCACACCCCTTTCTGCAGCGGAAGCACGAGGTGTGATCATGAAAGGTTCTCATTGCATACGAAAGGTAAACATACTATATGCTCGAAAATAACTTCAAACATTACATTGCCAAAACATAAGTCAAGTGTTTACCACACCAGATGGCATATTATCTTAAAGGTTACAACTTTATTTAATAATAAACAAGCGACATCCACGAGCATAAGTAAGACCACGCGCACATCCATCCTAGTTACCTGAAATACATGTGAGTTTTGGAAAAACGTCAACATAATGTTGGTGTGAATTCATGCCGTTTTGTTTTGCATTTTTGTATACTTTGTATGAAAACATAGTTTGTGAATAAATCGAGTTTTCATAAATCCAGTTTCATGAATACACCACGTACTCAAGTATGATTCAAATTCTTCTTGAGTACCCCACGTACTCAAGTATAATTCATGCCTCTCTTGAGTACCCCACGTACTCAAGTATTCATCAAGTTTTAGAATGGTATGTGTGTTTATGTAAATTAAGTATTCCTGTATGTATCAGGATTGTTAATGGGTTGCAAAGCCATTAACATGTGACACGACATAGGAAGTCACCAAACCTGAGGCATTTAATTGGTATATTCTGAGACACAAAAGCACTACTCGGTACTCGCCCTCACCGAGAGTGTGGCTGCCCGGCACCCGTTAGATCTAACCTTTTGTTCTGCGGTCTAGGTATATTGTTGATTAATGGTGCTTCTGTACCCTATTCGTGACACGATTCCTCGCATCATTTTTCATAGCGCATCCTACTTGGTACTCGTTTCTCACCAAGCGCGCTTCTCATATTCCTATTTCACAACACACTTGGTACTCGTCCTCACCAAGTGCGCTTCTCGTTTTCTTATTTCACAACACACTTGGTACTCGTTCTCACCAAGTGCGCTTCTTGTATTCTTATATCGCTACACACTTGGTACTCGTTCTCACCAAGTGTGCTTTTTTATTATCATACCATTTGTTAAACATAAAAATATCTGTAACATGTATTTCACCCCCGAAGTTATAAAACTGAAAACAGTTAAGAGAAAAGGGGGAGCATGAACTCACAACTTTGCGTTCCTGTGCGTCGTAAACTTCACCAGGTTTGCTTATTTAACGTCGTAACCTATACGCGTTTTCTTAACGTTAGTCACTAGACTTGCGTCGCACAAGTTCAGTCACTCACTTTTGTATTCGAATTGTCGTGTTAAAAATATTTCATATTTTTAACTAAGTATCTTACTTATATTATTTTTCGCAAGTTAATATAAGTGTCTTGTGTTTTGCACTTTGCACCCGAATTATGTGTCTTGTATATTGTATGTGTATTTTCATGTTTATACTCCTCATGAGTTTTTAGTGTATTTTTACGTCTTAATACGCTAGCACGTATAACACATACTATATACACTTAGCACAGAAGTTGGTGATAAAATAATATATATTTTTCTCTCAAAAATATACATACTTATATCCATTTTTATTCTTAAAGAAATCCTCATTTCTTATCACCAAAAATTAGGGAAACCTTGGTAATACTCTTTAAATACATTTTTAGGGAATAAGTTTCTCAAAACTTATATTTTTCTAAGTATCAAAATTTATAAAAATTTTGGCAGAGTTTCCCCTAAAAATGGAGGTTTCCCATGTTTTCAAAACATGTGTTTATTTTCTTTTAAATCGTCAACAATCATCAACAACACTTATCAACAATAATCATCCACAAATATCACTAATTTCTCCATTTCATGAACTTGGTTATTTACTAAAATTGTGTAGTAACTTACTAGCACATTTAGTAAGTCTTGTTATCTTTAAAAATAAGTTTAGTTTCTTAAAAACCTTATTTTCAAAGAATATAAAGTTTCACAACTTCTAGTCGGTTTTTACGAAAATTATTTCTTTGTTAAAACTTTTGTTACACAAGTGTCCATACACTTGTTTGTTCACAAAAATCACTTTTGTTTGTGTAAGATCCGGTTTAGAACATGTGGTTTCTTTTGACGCTTGGTCTTTTGAAAATACCACTTGTAGATTCATAGATCGGCAAGTTTTAAACACTATTTTACAAGTAAAAATACTTTTACACAAGTTCATGTTTCTCGTGTGGTAGAGTTTCACCTTTTAACCCTTGTACCGTCCGAAACAAGCTTATGTCAAGATCTATGATCTTAACAAAGTCGGGTTAAACGGTGATCCGAGCTACCACAACGTAGATCGGGCCTAAATAGCCACACATTTCAATTACTACAACTTTTACACAACTTATATGCTTTTAACCAACATTATTCATGTTTTAGTAGACTTTTATGCTTCAAAACGCAAGTTTCCGAATTTTAACCGTTACATATCGTATTAACCACCTTAGATTAGTACAAGTATGAGTTTTAAGTGTTATACCTCTAGCTCGGGGCTAGGGAAGATTCTATGCGAAAAATGAGTGGATAAAAGCAAGAGAAAGAGGTCCTTCGCCTTCCGTTTGCACCAAGCTTCCTAATACGGGATCCTTGATGCTTGTGTATGCTTGGAATGGAATGAACTAAACTCGAAAATGATGGATGGATCTAGGGATGTTTGGCCGTGAGCTTTGTAGAGGGAGAGAGTGTGTGTGTTGTGGTGTGTGTTAAGTGAAGGTTATGGTGGATTGATCTTGCAACTTATAGACAATTCTCAAGGGCATTAACCGGTAGTCCATATGTCTTCTTGATATAAGACAAGACTCAATAAAATATAGCAAAGAAATCCCTTGTGGGATCTTGGTCTCCCAACCGTCCAACATAGGGGGGGGGGGTATTGGTTGCATTTCAATTGTTAGTTACCATATCTAGTTACTTGTTAAATGTTAGGTTTAGTGTGTTATGTATGTTATATAATGTGAAGTGTGTTAGGGTGTTCGGGGACCCTAACAAGCTTAGAAAAAAAAAATAAAAAAAATAAAAACAATGCTTCTAGCATTATTTTAGTGTTCCGGGTAAAGTCCGGTTGTTCGGTTAGACACCGATTCGATTAAGTGTTAAATTACACTTTCTAGTGTCTTTTAAGTACCCTTCTTGTACCCTTTCAATTCCCAACACTTAGGGAAATATTCCGGATGTTAAAACGAAATTTCTGCATAATATTCATATGTTTAAATGCTGAATTATTGCTGAATTTTACAAATTCTGCACTTAAAGTGCGTTTCGGGTGCTTCTTAGTGCGTATTTTTAGCTCTCGCAATGACTATAAACTAAACCCTTATACGTACTCTTGGGTTTTAATGTATTCTAGTCGTTGGACCTACACTAGGCCTTAATTCTAATGTCTGACTGCTTTCTGCAGTTTTGTTGACACATTGTGTCTTACCGGTGAGTTTACTTAGTATTTTTGACGCAACGCTCTCGTTTATGCATAAAGCAGTATTCTATAGTATACAACGTGCATGAATTCACTTGCTTAACATCAAATCAGTCAATGCTGATATTTAAGCACATAATTGCAGTCATTAAATAATGATTAAAGTGTACGGAAATTACCGGTTTTGTGCCAGTTGTCACAGTCTCCCCCCGTTAAAAGAATTTCGTCCCGAAATTCAGGATGAACTAACCCTCGCAGGAGTCTCTTTGAATAGGTGGGGATACTTTTCCTTGAACTGGTCTTCACGTTCCCATGTATACTCGGGTCCGTGCTTAGAGCTCCAACGTACTTTGACAAGTTTCACACTGCTCCTCCTAGTCTTGTTGACTTTCCAGTCAGTAACCTCAACGGGTTGTTCTGTAAATCGGAGGGCTTCATCAATATGCACTTCATCCATCGGGATGATCACGTTTTCTTGGGTTGGACTCTTCTTCAGGTTGGATACATGAAACGTATCATGTACTCCACTAAGTTCTTCCGGTAACTCCAGCTTGTACGCCACGGTACCAATTCTTCTCAAGATTCTGAATGGTCCGATGTATCGTGGGTTCAGCTTTCCACGCTTTCCAAATCTGACTACGCCCTTCCAAGGTGAGACTTTTAACAACACTTTGTCTCCCACCTCGAATTCTACTGATTTTCTTTTCGGATCAGCGTAGCTCTTTTGTCGATCTCGAGCCGCCTTAATGCGCTCTCGGATCTGCGCAATCTTGTCGGTTGTCTCTTGTACAAGTTCAGGACCAATCATACGTTTATCTCCGGCATCTGCCCAACATAAGGGCGATCGGCACTTGCGGCCATACAGAGCTTCGAACGGCGCGGCCTTTATGCTTGTATGATAACTGTTATTGTAGGAAAACTCAACTAATGGTAGGTGAGTATCCCAGCTGCCGCCTAGATCCATGACACATGCGCGAAGCATATCTTCTAACGTTTGTATAGTCCGTTCGCTCTGGCCGTCTGTTTGCGGATGGAATGCCGTGCTTAGATCTAACTGAGATCCAAAGGCTTCCTGAAATGATTGCCAGATTCTTGAGACAAAGCGTCAATCTCTGTCTGAGATGATTGAGATAGGCACTCCATGACGTGCCACAATTTCTCTTAAGTATATTTCTGCAAGCTTTCCAGTGCTATCCTTCTCTCGGATTGGCAGGAAATGCGCAGATTTCGTCAACCGATCAACTATTACCCATATCATGTCGTGCCCTCTCGGGGTCCTGGGTAATTTCGTTATGAAGTCCATCGAGATTTGTTCCCACTTCCACACGGGAATCTCTGGTTGTTGTAGTAGGCCGGACGGTTTTTGATATTCGGCCTTAACCTTGGCACAGGTTAGGCATTTTCCAACATAGACAGCAACATCGCCCTTGAGTCTCGGCCACCAATAGTACTCTTTCAAGTCTTGATACATCTTGTCCGATCCTGGATGGATTAAATATCTCGATTTGTGGGCTTCATTAAGGATGACTTCTCGTATGCCACCATAGAGTGGAACCCAAATACGCTTCTTGAAGTATAAGGCTCCCTCTTCATTTGGCGTCATGTACTTCAATGCACCTCGGAGGTATTCAGCTTTACGGTTCTCTCCTTTAAGAGCTTCTTGTTGTGCATCACGAATGCGTGCAGTGAGGTTCGTTTGAATGGTCATTTCTAACGCTCGAACTCTTAGGGTCTTAACCCTTTCCTTTCGACTTAATGCGTCTGCTACAACGTTTGCCTTTCCTGGGTGGTACTTAATCTCACAGTCGTAATCATTTAGCAGCTCGACCCATCGCCGCTGGCGCATATTCAATTCCTTCTGATTAAATATGTGTTGCAGGCTTTTGTGGTCTGTGAAGATTGTGCATCGAGTACCATATAGATAGTGTCGCCAGATTTTCAAGGCGAATACCACTGCGCCCAGCTCCAGGTCGTGAGTGGTATAATTTCTTTCGTGTACCTTCAATTGCCTTGAAGCGTAAGCGATGACTTTTTGGCGTTGCATGAGCACGCATCCCAGTCCTTGTCGCGAGGCGTCGCAGTATACCACGAAGTCTTCCGTGCCTTCGGGTAGTGACAATATTGGTGCATCGCATAGCTTGTTTTTGAGTAGCTGAAAAGCTTCCTCTTGTTTAACACCCCAGTCATACTTCTTGTCTTTCTGTGTAAGGGTAGTTAGCGACTGAGCTATTTTCGAGAAATTCTCGATGAATCTCCTATAGTAGCCCGCTAAGCCCAAAAATTGCCGAACTTCAGTCGGGGTTTTGGGAGCTTCCCAATTCTTTATTGCTTCTATCTTGGACGGGTCTACATGAATGCCCTTCTCATTCACAACGTGACCAAGAAATTGTACTTCGCGAATCCAGAATTCGCATTTTGAGAACTTTGCATAAAGTTTCTCCTTTTTCAGTAGCTCCAAGATGGTTCTGAGGTGTTGCTCGTGCTCTTCTTTCGTCCGAGAGTAAATCAGGATATCATCGATAAATACAATCACAAATTTATCGAGATATGGTTTGCATACGCGGTTCATCAGATCCATAAAGACCGCTGGTGCATTCGTCAGCCCGAATGGCATCACAAGAAACTCGTAATGCCCATAGCGTGTTCTGAATGCAGTCTTTGGTACGCTTTCCTCTTGGATTCTCAGCTGGTGGTATCCAGACCGAAGGTCGATCTTGGAATAATAGCTTGACCCTTGTAACTGGTCAAACAAGTCGTCAATCCTCGGTAGTGGGTACCGATTCTTGATCGTTAGCTTGTTCAGTTCCCTGTAATCGATACACATCCGCATGGTTCCATCCTTTTTCTTCACGAACAACACTGGAGCTCCCCATGGCGAGAAGCTTGGCCTTATGAATCCTTTATCCAACAACTCCTGAAGTTGTGTAGATAATTCTTGCATTTCGGATGGCGCAAGTCTATACGGTGCCTTGGCTACAGGAGCAGCTCCCGGAACCAAGTCTATACGGAATTCGACTTGTCGTTGCGGAGGTAGTCCTGGCAGATCCTCAGGGAACACATCAGGAAATTCCTTCGCCACAGGAATATCTTCGAGTTTCGGTTCCTCAGCCTTCTTATCTATAACGTGTGCTAGGAAGGCAACACATCCTTTCCTTAAGCACTTCTGTGCCTTCATGCAACTGATGATTCGAAGAGGCGCATCTCGTTTTTCTCCATGCACGATGAGAGTTTCATTATTCGCCAAAGGGATGCGAATGATCTTCTCATGACAAATAACTTCAGCTTTGTTCTTGGACAGCCAGTCCATTCCGACTACTACATCAAAGCTACCCAATTGAATAGGTAAGAGGTCGATGCTAAACCTTCGCTCACCAAGTTCTAGTGTGCAGTTTCTAACAACTTCGCCTGATTCAACAAGTTTTCCATTGGCTAATTCTATGGAATATGGAACTTCTAATCTACTAGATTCTATTCCGAGTATGCGTTTAAATTCCACAGACATGAAGCTATAATCGGCGCCAGTGTCAAATAATATGGATGCAAAGTGATTGTTAATGAGAAACGTACCGGTGACCACGTTAGGGTCCTCGCGTGCGTTCTTTGCTTCAATCACAAATGCCCGAGCCTGAGCATTGTCTTTCTTTGGGCAGTCTCTCATGAAATGATCGTTGCTTCCACACTTGAAGCATCCTTGGTTTCGCCCTTTCCCGTTATCATTCTTGTTACCAGCACCGTTTCCATTTTGATTCTTTCCCTTACTCCAACAATCTTCTGTTCGATGACCCAATCTACCACACTTGTCGCACCTTGGAATGCGACAAGCTCCATCATGATGATACTTGCATTTTTGGCATTTAGGCAGGGTGCCTTGGTATCCTTTGGCTGAATTCTTTGCCTCCTTAGAGGGGTTGGTGTCACGTTTCTTGTTGGAACCCTTGTTGTTGCGAGTTGCTTGAGTCAGAGTCGAATGCTTCCTCTTCTTGTCACCGGACGACTCAACATGTGTCTCGGTCTTCTCTGTTGGGTTCAACGATAACTTCTCCATACGAACACAATCCTCAGTAAGACTGACAGCTAGAGTTACAGCCTCAGTGATTGTTTGTGGTTTGGCCGACGTCACCATGCCACGAAATTCTGGGGCCAATCCCCAAATGTAGCGTTCAACGCGCTTGAATTCAGGAGTCACCATGTAAGGAATCACCCTAGACAAATCATGGAACCTTCGAGTATACCCAGTGATGTCAGCACCCTCCATAGTCAAGTGCCAGAACTCTGTCTCTAACCTTTGGAGTTCGGCACGAGAGCAGTACTTCTCTCTCATCTTCTCCTTCAATTCATCCTAAGTCATGCCGTACGCAGCCTCATCACCCAGGGTTTGGACTTGTAGGTTCCACCAAGTCAATGCTTCATCGACAAACAGTCCAGTAGCGAAGGTGACTTGCTGATCCGCGGTACACTTGCTCATGCGGATAGTGGCCTCAGTCTTCTCCGTCCAACGCACAAATGCTACTGCTCCTCCAGTGCCATCGTAGTTCATTGGTTTGCAGTCGAGGAACTGCTTGAAGGTGCAGCCTTGAACTGCGTTTCCACCGGACGAATCTCCATGTCCGTTACGCCTGGCACTGCTTGGCCTTCCACTGTCTTGGGTACGGTTCGCCTCGTACTGGGCGATAGCAGCAGAGATTCTCTCTTCCAGTAGAGCGTTCAGCTCTTCAGCAGTTTTTGGTAGTGGGGGAGGAGGAGGTCGATCATCATTGCGAGCATTCACAGCTTTCCTGGGTGCCATGTTCTGACAGAACATAACACAGCAGGGTTAGGCATTCGTTCGATATCGTCACACTTGACAGTAGTATCATATATATTTACAGGTATATATACCACATAAGCGACATCAGACAATTATTACTCTAACAGAGTACTCATTAGGCTTGTACTGAGGGAATCTATACGCGATGAGACTTGTTGTGGTTTCTGTGCACTGAATTCCATAATTATGTATGCATCCATAATTACGTAACTCCTTGCACAGTCTACACAGTTCGTTTCATCCTCGTATTTCTTCCTTCAGGTAGACCATTGTTTTCAGGTAAAGTCACATATACTTGTGACATTTTACTACTAGTACATGCTAGTTATCACACATAATTGCAAGAAATTTCTCAGTTAAGACAAGTGCTACTCCTGTGCACCCTAAGTCTCGTAGTGTCTTTTCTAGACTCGTGTAGTCAGTTTCAGGTAGTGGATGTCGCGGGACATTTTATGCAATGAAAATTCTTTGAAAATTGTTTTTCGTGAAAGGATCCTAGTGATTGTAGACTAGACTCGAGAAGGAATCCTGGTTCACTACAATCGCAGCTCTGATACCAATCTGTCACACCCCTTTCTGCGGCGGAAGCACGAGGTGTGATCATGAAAGGTTCTCATTGCATACGAAAGGTAAACATACTATATGCTCGAAAATAACTTCAAACATTACATTGCCAAAACATAAGTCAAGTGTTTACCACACCAGATGGCATATTATCTTAAAGGTTACAACTTTATTTAATAATAAACAAGCGACATCCACGAGCATAAGTAAGACCACGCGCACATCCATCCTAGTTACCTGAAATACATGTGAGTTTTGGAAAAACGTCAACATAATGTTGGTGTGAATTCATGCCGTTTTGTTTTGCATTTTTGTATACTTTGTATGAAAACATAGTTTGTGAATAAATCGAGTTTTCATAAATCCAGTTTCATGAATACACCACGTACTCAAGTATGATTCAAATTCTTCTTGAGTACCCCACGTACTCAAGTATAATTCATGCCTCTCTTGAGTACCCCACGTACTCAAGTATTCATCAAGTTTTAGAATGGTATGTGTGTTTATGTAAATTAAGTATTCCTGTATGTATCAGGATTGTTAATGGGTTGCAAAGCCATTAACATGTGACACGACATAGGAAGTCACCAAACCTGAGGCATTTAATTGGTATATTCTGAGACACAAAAGCACTACTCGGTACTCGCCCTCACCGAGAGTGTGGCTGCCCGGCACCCGTTAGATCTAACCTTTTGTTCTGCGGTCTAGGTATATTGTTGATTAATGGTGCTTCTGTACCCTATTCGTGACACGATTCCTCGCATCATTTTTCATAGCGCATCCTACTTGGTACTCGTTTCTCACCAAGCGCGCTTCTCATATTCCTATTTCACAACACACTTGGTACTCGTCCTCACCAAGTGCGCTTCTCGTTTTCTTATTTCACAACACACTTGGTACTCGTTCTCACCAAGTGCGCTTCTTGTATTCTTATATCGCTACACACTTGGTACTCGTTCTCACCAAGTGTGCTTTTTTATTATCATACCATTTGTTAAACATAAAAATATCTGTAACATGTATTTCACCCCCGAAGTTATAAAACTGAAAACAGTTAAGAGAAAAGGGGGAGCATGAACTCACAACTTTGCGTTCCTGTGCGTCGTAAACTTCACCGGGTTTGCTTATTTAACGTCGTAACCTATACGCGTTTTCTTAACGTTAGTCACTAGACTTGCGTCGCACAAGTTCAGTCACTCACTTTTGTATTCGAATTGTCGTGTTAAAAATATTTCATATTTTTAACTAAGTATCTTACTTATATTATTTTTCGCAAGTTAATATAAGTGTCTTGTGTTTTGCACTTTGCACCCGAATTATGTGTCTTGTATATTGTATGTGTATTTTCATGTTTATACTCCTCATGAGTTTTTAGTGTATTTTTACGTCTTAATACGCTAGCACGTATAACACATACTATATACACTTAGCACAGAAGTTGGTGATAAAATAATATATATTTTTCTCTCAAAAATATACATACTTATATCCATTTTTATTCTTAAAGAAATCCTCATTTCTTATCACCAAAAATTAGGGAAACCTTGGTAATACTCTTTAAATACATTTTTAGGGAATAAGTTTCTCAAAACTTATATTTTTCTAAGTATCAAAATTTATAAAAATTTTGGCAGAGTTTCCCCTAAAAATGGAGGTTTCCCATGTTTTCAAAACATGTGTTTATTTTCTTTTAAATCGTCAACAATCATCAACAACACTTATGAACAATAATCATCCACAAATATCACTAATTTCTCCATTTCATGAACTTGGTTATTTACTAAAATTGTGTAGTAACTTACTAGCACATTTAGTAAGTCTTGTTATCTTTAAAAATAAGTTTAGTTTCTTAAAAACCTTATTTTCAAAGAATATAAAGTTTCACAACTTCTAGTCGGTTTTTACGAAAATTATTTCTTTGTTAAAACTTTTGTTACACAAGTGTCCATACACTTGTTTGTTCACAAAAATCACTTTTGTTTGTGTAAGATCCGGTTTAGAACATGTGGTTTCTTTTGACGCTTGGTCTTTTGAAAATACCACTTGTAGATTCATAGATCGGCAAGTTTTAAACACTATTTTACAAGTAAAAATACTTTTACACAAGTTCATGTTTCTCGTGTGGTAGAGTTTCACCTTTTAACCCTTGTACCGTCCGAAACAAGCTTATGTCAAGATCTATGATCTTAACAAAGTCGGGTTAAACGGTGATCCGAGCTACCACAACGTAGATCGGGCCTAAATAGCCACACATTTCAATTACTACAACTTTTACACAACTTATATGCTTTTAACCAACATTATTCATGTTTTAGTAGACTTTTATGCTTCAAAACGCAAGTTTCCGAATTTTAACCGTTACATATCGTATTAACCACCTTAGATTAGTACAAGTATGAGTTTTAAGTGTTATACCTCTAGCTCGGGGCTAGGGAAGATTCTATGCGAAAAATGAGTGGATAAAAGCAAGAGAAAGAGGTCCTTCGCCTTCCGTTTGCACCAAGCTTCCTAATACGGGATCCTTGATGCTTGTGTATGCTTGGAATGGAATGAACTAAACTCGAAAATGGTGGATGGATCTAGGGATGTTTGGCCGTGAGCTTTGTAGAGGGAGAGAGTGTGTGTGTTGTGGTGTGTGTTAAGTGAAGGTTATGGTGGATTGATCTTGCAACTTATAGACAATTCTCAAGGGCATTAACTGGTAGTCCATATGTCTTCTTGATATAAGACAAGACTCAATAAAATATAGCAAAGAAATCCCTTGTGGGATCTTGGTCTCCCAACCGTCCAACATAGGGGGGGGGGGTATTGGTTGCATTTCAATTGTTAGTTACCATATCTAGTTACTTGTTAAATGTTAGGTTTAGTGTGTTATGTATGTTATATAATGTGAAGTGTGTTAGGGTGTTCGGGGACCCTAACAAGCTTAGAAAAAAAAATAAAAAAAATAAAAACAATGCTTCTAGCATTATTTTGGTGTTCCGGGTAAAGTCCGGTTGTTCGGTTAGACACCGATTCGATTAAGTGTTAAATTACACTTTCTAGTGTCTTTTAAGTACCCTTCTTGTACCCTTTCAATTCCCAACACTTAGGGAAATATTCCGGATGTTAAAACGAAATTTCTGCATAATATTCATATGTTTAAATGCTGAATTATTGCTGAATTTTACAAATTCTGCACTTAAAGTGCGTTTCGGGTGCTTCTTAGTGCGTATTTTTAGCTCTCGCAATGACTATAAACTAAACCCTTATACGTACTCTTGGGTTTTAATGTATTCTAGTCGTTGGACCTACACTAGGCCTTAATTCTAATGTCTGACTGCTTTCTGCAGTTTTGTTGACACATTGTGTCTTACCGGTGAGTTTACTTAGTATTTTTGACGCAACGCTCTCGTTTATGCATAAAGCAGTATTCTATAGTATACAACGTGCATGAATTCACTTGCTTAACATCAAATCAGTCAATGCTGATATTTAAGCACATAATTGCAGTCATTAAATAATGATTAAAGTGTACGGAAATTACCGGTTTTGTGCCAGTTGTCACACTGAGAGTGACTTGAGTGCAGGTGGTCGGATGGCGGAGTAAAAGGTGAAAATGAAGGGTTAAGTGCCCTATTTATAGGTGATAGTGACAGTTCCAATCGAATGGGGTTAAGTCAGTGCAAGAGTGTCAGGTGTCGGATGGCCTCTCGGTCGAATGGCCATCCGGTCGGATGGTCATCCGAGCGGATGTCCATCCGGACAGCCGATTCTCGTTTGCTAGTTTTCCGACTTCGGTTCATTTTTGTCACACCCCAACCGATGGCGGAATCATCGGGGCATGGCACTGAGCGAAACAGATTGTTCAGAAGTTTCCATAACAACTATCTATATAATCCAGTTAAAGATACGTCCCATACCGTATCCCGAATAAACAAATACATTATTACAGATAACATCCAAACAAGTAGTTCTGTTCCGACAACTCAGATTTAAGTTAATACAAAACATAAATGTTGTTCAAATGCTCCTAAAGACCCAGCCTGACAAGATCTACAGACAACTATGCCCTAGTTGCTTGTTCCTGACAGACAACTATTTATTGGGGGCCTCTAAAGCTTTATTCTAGCTTCACTTCCCTAGCAGGAAAATATCTTAAGCACCTGTCACATACGTTAAAATAAAGTCAATACATAAAATGTAAAGGTGAGCATACAAGTTTGATAATAGCATATAGAGTTCGAATAGTTTATGCATAACCAGCACGTACACAGAGGGAAATGATGCATGTTAATTACCGACATGGACCTATCGATACCAACGACTGCGGGTTGACTGTCCGAGACAGTCCGCAATACATGATTACCACCGTAATCCATGCAAGTAATTGTCCTTAACAACCCCCGTGTGAACAGGTGCTGAGTCCAAATTATAGTACTACGTTGCTAAGGCAGGTAGACAGCATTCCACGTGTAAACATAACAACAAGCATTCATTTAGTCACGTAATACATGCAATCGGTTAGCGTTCAAATAGTTTGAATAGTGTGTTCGATTGTGATTTTGATAAGTAACGTATGTAACACCCAAAAGTGCTAAAGCAAAACGGGGTTCGAGTATACTCATAGTGATGGATTATGGATTGAAGGGAGCGCTGAGAGTAGGGTTAGCCTGAATAGTTCGACAGCATAACAATAAGTAACGCGGAAAATGCAAACAAGTGCAACTGGATCGAATAGCCTGGTCGATCGAACAGCAGGTTCGATCGAACGGGCTGTTCGTTTGGCTTGAAAGTCCGTTTGAACAGTCCTGTTCGATCGGTCGGTAGGCTCGATCGGCTGGACCATTCGAGTGGATTGTTTCTTCTTCTGAGAAGGATGTGTTTGTGTATGATGGGTTGAACTTTTGAAGTTTTTGTTGTAGCATTTGAGAACACTGAAGTGTTCTTACCTTTCGGGTCGATCGATCGAACGGTCTGTTCGATCGGCCGGCTTAACCGATCGGTTAGGAACTTCAGAAGTGATCCTCAGCAGGATGTCACTCGATCGAACAGCATGCTCGATCGGGTGGCACCCCATACTACGAACGAGTTGCAAAATCAATTAAGTGTTGAAGCATAGTATCTCATGATCCGAAGAGTAATGTTTACCAATCGAGTAGCATATTGGATCGAAGATCACCTCCTCAATATCATACTTCATGAAGTTTTGAAAAGTGTGGGACCATGTGCTAGCCGATCGGCTGGCCCGGTCGATCGGCTGGTATGTCCGATCGGCTGGGCTGTTCGTTCGGACAGCCTAGCCGTTCGGCCAGCAATTCTGACCTGGTTGGCTTTTCGTCTACCACTTGGCTGTTTTGATTGTTTTGATATGATTTCAAGGTATTTTGACAGCGATTTAAACCATAGAACGTGGGTTCTTACTTGCTTTACCAGTTCGGACAGGAATCACCCAAGTTCGGCCGGTGAATTGTTCGGAACGGTAGTTTGATGTTTAACCCGAAAATGTTAAGATTCTTGCAAATCTTAGTTTGTTTATGTGGAAATCGGTTAGATATAAGCTATTCATGGTTGAATGAGGCCAAGGTATGATGTTCTTCAAGAACACCATGATGACATCATCCAAGAACACTTAGATCTTGGTGATTTCACGGTTATAATTGAAGTTTTGAAAGATAGAAAGGTGTAGAATCGTTTAATGATCAAAAACGTACAAGAATTAGAGTGAAAACTTACCGGAGTTGAGAGAAATCTGAGAAAAGGTGAAGAACAAGGGCTGGTTCGGTCAGAGCTTTCCAAAAGTAGAAAGAGTGACAATGACAGGGCTATTTATAGGCCTCCCAAAGAGGAAAGTGTCAACCGATCGACCAGGACCTCCGATCGAATGGCCTGCTCGATCGAACAGCCTGTTCGATCGGCTGGCCTGTTCGATCAGGATGCTTCATGTTCGATCAGCAACCCTTTTCGAGTGTTTCGTGACGGTTTTCGATATTTCGATTTCGATGGACGATGATACGAATACGGTAGAGTTCCTAGTCAAATTACTTTCAGTCCCAACTACTATATCTAACATACAATCATCTGTAATTCGCGTTTCGATGTCGGTTTCGATTGAGTTTGATTGCTTTTCGAGTTTCGATTGATCACCACAGAAATCATAAAGTAAACACGCACAGGTAACACATAAGGCACACACACACACGTATAACCATACCAAAATTCGCGTAATTCGAGTTTCGAGTTCGATGATAGTTAGATCGGTTTGATTACTGATTAGTTAACTTTATCGCATTGTTACTTTCTACTATTCACAGTCGTAAATCGGTCGCTTTGGTTAGACATTCGATCATTTCATTTAGACAACACTTACTCCACATAATACAAAAGCAAAAGAAACATTAATAGTCAAAGAAGTCAAAGTTGACTTGGACTTTGACTTTGACATTCGAGAACACGGGGTGTTACAGCCTCCCCTTGTTTAGGGAATTTCGTCCCGAAATTAGGCTGAGAGCTGTGCATCAGCGTGATTTACCAATTTGATGCTTCAGATCTATTTAAACAACTGCGGGTACTTGACCTTCATGTCGCTTTCGAGTTCCCAAGTGAACTTCGCGCCTCGTTTGCCTTCCCATCGGACTTTCACGATAGGGATGCGTGAGCGCCTGAGTTGCTTGGTTTGGCGATCCATGATTTCGACAGGCCTTTCCACGAAGTGTAAGGTTTCGTTGACCTGAAGATCGTCGAGTGGTACGATCAGATCATGATCAGCAAGGCATTTTCGAAGGTTAGACACATGGAAAGTTGGGTGGACGTTACTGAGTTCCTCCGGTAGTTCGAGTCTATAGGCGACTTTTCCGCTTCTTTCCAGAATCTTAAAAGGTCCAACATATCGAGGCGCTAGTTTCCCTTTCTTGCCGAATCTGACTACACCCTTCCAAGGGGATATCTTTATGAGTACGTAGTCGCCAACGTCAAATTCAAGGGGCTTGCGTCTTCTATCGGCGTAACTTTTCTGCCTACTTCGAGCTTTTACCAAGTTGTCTCTAATCTGGAGGATTTTGTCAGTCGTTTCTTGTAGTATCTCGAGACCGGTTAATTGCGAATGACCGATCTCGTGCCACACAATAGGCGAACGTCATCTCCTTCCATATAAGGCCTCGAAGGGTGCCATTTGGATGCTGGCATGATAGCTGTTATTATACGAGAATTCGACTAGTGGCAGGTGTTTGTTCCAACTACCACCAAAATCTATGACACACGCCCGGAGCATGTCTTCAAGAGCACGGATCGTTCTTTCAGTCTGTCCGTCGGTTTGTGGATGGAATGCAGTACTCAGATTAAGCGACGTACCAAGAGCCGCTTGAAAAGTTTCCCACAATCGAGAAGTAAACCGAGCATCACGGTCAGAGATGATGTCGTGAGGCGTACCATGATTGCAAATGATCTCGTCGGTGTAGATTTGGGCTAGTCATTCCACCTTGTAGTCTTCTTGTATTGGCAAGAAGTGGGCTGATTTGGTCAGACGATCAACTATAACCCAAATACTGTCGTGACCTGATGGCGTGGGCGGGAGTTTCGTTATGAAATCCATGGCTATACTTTCCCACTTCCATATAGGTATCGGCGGTTGTTCGAGTAAGCCAGAAGGTCTTTGATGTTCAGCCTTGACTCTTGTGCAGGTTAAGCAACTTCCAACGTAAAGAGCAATATCCCGTTTCATGCCCGGCCACCAGTACTTATAGCGCAGGTCCTGGTGCATCTTATCAGCACCGGGATGAATGGAATATCGGGATTTGTGGGCTTCATTCATGATAATATTTCGCAGATCAGTTCGTCTAGGAATCCAGATTCGATCCAGGTAATAGAATATCCCATCTGCCTTGCTTACAAGCTGAGCTCCATCGTGGTAGATCCTTTCTTTCTTCAAAGTGCGTTCATTAAAACACGCATGCTGGGCTTCGCGGATGTGGGCTTCGAGATTATGCTGGGCTTGAACGTTTCGGATACTGAGCACATAACTCTTTCTGCTGAGCGCGTCGGCAACCACATTCGCCTTGCCTGGGTGATAATGAATCTCACAGTCGTAATCATTGAGGAGTTCTACCCATCGGCGTTGACGCATATTAAGTTCCCTCTGATTGAAGATATGTTGTAAACTCCTGTGATCAGTGTAGATTGTGTCACACCCCCAAAATCCACCTGCGGAGTACCACCGCTTGGAGGCGTGACATGACCAGGATCAAGCCACCAATCATATTGAACATGTAATTAATAAGTAAAGGTAAATGTCATTCAACCACCATTATGAAAAGTGTTCAAAATATAAGTATGTTATCACTGTTTAGCGGAAGCGTATAAATAAAACCCAACATAATAAAGTACGAAATGTCATAAAGTGTTTTAACGAAACAATCACGATCCGTGCCCACAACGACCTGCTCCTCCTTGTGCAAGCTCCATATGTACCTAAGGTCCTGCAAGGCATGCAGCAGAGAGTCAACAACTAGTTGAGCGAGTTCACAGTCAATAGTTCAGTAATAGTGATAGTATAGTAAGCATTGCGTTCGTTCATTAGGTCACGTATCGTATTAGTTCGTATCGCAGCCCTCTAGGCATGTATGCGAAGATTAGGGAAAATTCTCAAGTATTCTAGACTATGTATATTTGTATCGCGGCCACCCTGGCATGTATGCAAAGTTTTAGTATATAGTTCGCGGCCTTTCCAAGGCATGTGTGCGAAGATCAGTCATAATATCGCGGCCAACCCCTGGCGTGTGTGCGAAGATCAGTTCAATTAGTATACTAGTGTAGTCGTATCTCATCATTACCCTTCCTCACCCTGAGGACCATATCATTAAATTCTTTCATCTGAGTAAGTACGAATAAATAATCCAAAACCCATTCCCACCCTGGGAACCCCATGCCTTGGCTGTGTGAACTCACCTTGGTTTGCTCGGTATGCTAAGTATGCTCAAAGTAAATCAATCAAGTCCTAGAGTACGCATGTGTACATGATCAGTTTATATATTCAAATTGTTCACGTATAGGTATAATCACAGAAGTACTAAACATGTATTCAACATCATACAAGTCATGCATACCACTTAACAGCAGTTAATCAATCCGGTTAACTTATAACAAAGTTAAGTCAGGTTACTGTGCAGTTATTCAAGTCGGCGAAAACACAGGTTGGCGAAACACTTGTTTGACGAGACACTTTCTGTTTCGTCGTTCAACCCGTTGACGAAACACAGTTCTGTTTCGTCAACTACCTTGGCGAAACACTATCCAGTTTCGTCGATTACCCCTTGGCGAAACACCCTGTCTGTTTCGCCAACAATTCCGTTTCGTAAACCAGTTTCAGTTACGTCAAGTATCAGTTACGATTTCAACAGTTACGCAATATCACAGGAAACCCTAATCATGCTAACAGCCGTCAACAGTCATACAATCATACAATCATCATCAATCACAGAATCATCATCTAATCATCGTACAGAATCATCATAAAAAAATCATTCAATACCGCACATCATCATCAAATTAACACATGATTAGCAAGGTGTAACTATGTAGGCAGATTCATGACATTTAACGTGTATTTGATCCGTATAACATCAATAAGTTTTGCAAACATCAAACTGACACTATAGATCATAGCCTAGTCAAAACCATCAAACAAAACATGAACATAGTCATAATCTGGCATGCTCCTTCATGATTTCAAACAAGAACAGTAATTGATGATATAGAAAAGCAATCACACATAGATAAACACTAACCGCAACGAACAGGGAAGCAACTAGATCGGTTCGAGACTTCGGAGACACTAGGTTGCCGTCAACAGAGAAAGAGAGCCCTAGGGTTTTTCTGATTTAGCTAAAATGTGACGGAGGGAGTGGTTCCGTATAACTTATACGCGTATAATGATCCTGGGCCCTTAATGGGCTTGACGAATCTGATGGGCCGGCGAAACAGACTTTGTTTCGTCGAGATCAAGTTGGCGAAATAGGCTTTGTTTCGTCGAGATCGGGTCATGGCGAATCACTTGATTCGTCGGGTCATGCATTGAACGGTTTAAGGTTTCATGTAATGCAACCAAACACAACACATGCAAAGACAATACGTTTTATTATAACACAAGCTGTACAGTTACAAGTCAAGCAAGTCAACAACTAAACAGTCAAAGTCATCGTGCATGTAATGCAAAAGTGAAAGTCGAAAACTCGAGTTGTCACAGATTGTACACTTAGTGCCATACAGGTAGTGTCGCCAAATCTTCAATGCAAAGACAACCGCGCCTAGCTCGAGGTCATGGGTTGTATAGTTCTTCTCGTGGATCTTGAGCTGTCAAGATGCGTAAGCTATAACCTTGTCTCGCTGCATGAGAACACAACCAAGACCAAGGTTGGAAGCATCACAGTAGACAATGAAATCTTCGTTTCCGTCGGGCAGCATGAGAATAGGAGTGTTGCACAGCATGTGCTTGAGGGTTTGAAAGGCAGACTCTTGTGCGGTTCCCCACACAAAAGGCTTGTCTTTATGAGTAAGAGCGGTAAGTGGTACAACGATCTTGGAGAATCCTTCTATAAACCGTCGATAATAGCCCACTAGTCCGAGAAAAGAACGAACTTCAGACGGGTTCTTAGGCGTAATCCAACTTTTGACGGCTTCAATCTTCGCGGGATCGACGTGTATTCCCTGACTATTCACGATGTAACCCAGAAACTGAACCTCCTCTAACCAGAATTCACACTTGGAGAACTTGGTATAGAGTTGGTTCCCCTGAAGTAGCTCGAGAACCAAACGTAGATATTGCGCGTGTTCGGTCTTCGATTTGGAATAGATCAAGACATCGTCAATGAACACGATGATGAAACGGTCTAAGAAGGGCTTACACACGCGATTCATCAGATCCATAAAGACCGCGGGTGCGTTAGTTAGACCAAAAGGCATAACAACGAATTCATAATGGCCATATCGGGTTCGAAAAGCGGTTTTGGGGATGTCTTCCTCTTGAATCCGCAATTGATGGTGGCCTGAACGCAGATCGATCTTCGAGAAACATTGGGCACCTTACAGCTGATCAAATAGGTCGTCGATTCGAGGCAAAGGGTATCGGTTCTTAATGGTTAGCTTATTCAACTCCCGATAGTTGATGCACATCCGGAACGATCCATCCTTCTTTTTGACGAAGAGGACTGGCGCGCCCCAAGAAGAGGTGCTCGGGCGAATAAAGCCTTTTTCGAGTAGTTCCTGGAGTTGGTTTGAGAGTTCCCGCATTTCGGATGGAGCGAGTCGATAAGGAGCTTTGGCAACGGGGTTAGCTCCAGGAATGAGGTCAATACGAAAGTCGATATCACGACTTGGCGGTAGTCCAGGGAGATCATCAGGGAACACCTGAGGAAATTCACGAACCACTGGAACGTCTTTGACTTCAACCTTCTTTTTCTTTTTCTTTTCCTTCTCCGCTACTACAATGTTGGCCAAGAAGGCTTGGTATTCCTTGCGGAGATACTTGCTGGCTTGAACACATGACATGAGTTTGAGACCTTTCGACGCAGTTTCACCATACACACATAACAAATCACCATTCGCGAGCGAGAATCGAATCATCTTTTCAAAGCACATAACTTCAGCATGGTTTTCGCGAAGAAAGTTCATGCCTACTATGACGTCGAAACTTCCGAGTTGCATCGGAATAAGGTCGATTGGAAAGATGTGATTGTTGAGCTCATGAGTACAATCACGGAGAACAGAGTTAACGACGGCAGTTCTTCCAGTAGCGACTTCGACTTCGAATGACGAGGACAGATAAGAGCGCTTACGACTAAGGAGCTTCTCGAATTCAAACGACACAAAGCAGTTATCGGCTCCAGTATCAAACAAACACGATGCATAAATACCATTCACAAGGATCGTACCATTAACCACGTTGTTATCCGCCTGAGCCTGACGGGCATTGATGTTGAAGGTTCGAGCATGGGCTGCTTGCTGCTGTTGCTGAGGCTGCTGTTGTTGCTGCTGGGGCTCTTGCTTAACCACCCTGTTCGGGCACCTGTTTGCAAAGTGGTTAGGATCACCACATGCAAAGCAGACTCGAGCATTGGCTGCAGGTGCTTGAGCTGCTTGTTGCCCTTGAGGGGCGGGGAGTAAAGCTTGGTTGACAGTAGCTTGCACTGGGGCTTGACGGGGACCAAAACGACAGTTCGCAGTGAAATGACCATAAAGGTGCAGTGAGCGCAAAAACGACAGGCCAGACCCACTGGATGATGATACGAGCATGTCGGGCAGAGCGGGTGAGGGCCTGTGTATGCACGCTTCGCTGGCGGTGCATTGATCACTGGAGCTGAGCGGTGGAGTTGTTGCTGCTGAGCTGGTACAGCTTGTAGAGGAGCAACAGTTGTTGCGGCAGCACAACTCTTGTTGCTGGAGCTGTTATTGTTGTGCTTCTTCTTTCTTCTTGATGACTTGGAGGATTGAGCAGTGGCGGTGTCGGTGGATGCTGTTGCGGTGGCTTGGTGAAGAGACTCGGTTTGCTTATCCCAAAAGCCAGACTTCACTCGCTTGTCATTGATCTCAGCGGCGAGTAGGTAAGTCTCTTCAATCGTTGCTGGCTTGGTGGCGTGAACAAAGTCGGCTACATAATCGGGCAGAGCTCGAATGTACTTCTTGATGGTTTGGTCTGGGGTCTTGACCTGATCGGGACATATGATGCTAAGCTGCTTGAAGCGAGCAGTGAGAGCAGCGTTGTCTCTATCCTTCTGCTTGATGGTCCAAAACTCGTCCTCCAACTTTTGGCGTTCATGAGGAGGGCAGAATTCGTCGATCATAATTTCCTTCAACTCCTCCCATGTTAGCTCGTAAGCTGCATCATTTCCGCGCTTGTTCCTTTCCGCTGTCCACCAGTCTAGAGCACGGGACTAGAAGACGCCTGTAGCATTGAGAGTGCGGAGATTTTCAGGACATCCGCTTTGTCGCAGAGTGACTTCGACTGAGTCAAACCAGTGAAACATGGCGGTGGGGCCATCTTCTCCGGTGAACTCTTTGGGTCCGCATGCTTTGAACTGCTTGAAACTAAAAGCAGCCTTGTTTGCATATTTGGGAGCGTCTGTTCGCGATTCTTCAGACGACTTGCTGGCGTTCTCATAAACGTTGCTCACAGCCTTTGCTACACTTTTGGCGATGATGGCGGCGAGATGCTTGTCTCTCTTCTCTTGACGAGTCAGGTGGTGTCGGGATCCAGACGACGACATGGTCTGCAACAGACATCGTCACATGACTCAACGCAACGAAATCGAATCTCACCTCACACGTCTAGACTACTAAAGCTTAAGAACACGTCGAAACACATATCGCATAAACACATAGGCACATAACCACAGATACACGTAATCATAGAGCACAGAAGCACGTAGAGCACATAGATTACGGAAACACACAAGCACGTAGAGCACAGAAACATATAAACACAGAACATATTCCTATTTAGTCGCAGAGGTAGTCAGAATACAGAAACCTATCATTCAAAGCTCGCGTGTCGTTCGTATATATTGGTCGCGTATAGTATATCGAGTAGCATCGTATAGTCGTATAGCGTGTCGAATAGTATAGTATAACTGTATTTCGTAGCATAGTATCGTTTAGAACTATAGCAACTTGTTACCATTTTGAGATAGGATAGCGATACGAGTCGTGTGTGTTAGTCGGAGTGATAGCAAAAATTGAGCGATCATCAAAATTAAACATTTAAACAGGCAAACACACTCAAAACACATAAAATCGATTAATCATCAGAGTTGCATCTGCCAACTCATAACACAAAATCCGGAATTGGATTGTCTGCGGCTACTAGACATTGACTACCCAAAGTGATTCGACTATTCGCAGTAGACCCGTCGTCACTTTCCAAATTTCGGGATCGCGTTTCTGCCTCGATTCTTGGGCATTCCGCGCGTATTCCCTAGGTCATACTTGTGAGTTCAGGTCGTTGGAGTCCGTTGAGGCTTTGGTGAGATGAGTAAAAGTTGGAATAATGTTGCCAAGATTCGGGTTTCACCCCTGGCTTAGCAATTTCTTCCTTGTTTTAGCAAAATTTGAGGAAGTTGAGCAGATAATTCGGTCGAGAGTTTGCGGTTTCCACACCTATTCCCGATGAATAATCTCCTCATTTGTGAATAAATTGCAGCCGGAACAAATAATTTAGTCGAGAGTTTTGAGGCTTTCACACCTAATCTTGACCAAATTACTCGTTCGGCGTCAGATGATGAGGTGATAGCTGTGTAGTGCAAAGCAAGAATAATGAGGCATATAGGCTTGGTCTGTTGGTTCCTAACTATAGTCTAGGTCTCTAAGACAGCGACCCGGACTAGGCCGTGTCTAGCCTAATTCCCTATAGTTATGGCTCTGACACCAATCTGTCACACCCCAACCGATGGCGGAATCATCGGGGCATGGCACTGAGCGAAACAGATTGTTCAGAAGTTTCTATAACAACTATCTATATAATCCAGTTAAAGATACGTCCCATACCGTATCCCGAATAAACAAATACATTATTACAGATAACATCCAAACAAGTAGTTCTGTTCAGACAACTCAGATTTAAGTTAATACAAAACATAAATGTTGTTCAAATGCTCCTAAAGACCCAGCCTGACAAGATCTACAGAAAACTATGCCCTAGTTGCTTGTTCCTGACAGACAACTATTTGTTGGGGGCCTCTAAAGCTTTATTCAAGCTTCACTTCCCTAGCAGGCAAATATCTTAAACACCTGTCACATACGTTAAAATAAAGTCAATACATAAAATGTAAAGGTGAGCATACAAGTTTGATAATAGCATATAGAGTTCGAATAGTTTACGCATAACCAGCACGTACACAGAGGGAAATGATGCATGTTAATTATCGACATGGACCTATCGATACCAACGACTGCGGGTTGACTGTCCGAGACAGTTCGCAATACATGATTACCACCGTAATCCATGCAAGTAATTGTCCTTAACAACCCCCGTGTGAACAGGTGCTGAGTCCAAACTATAGTACTACGTTGCTAAGGCAGGTAGACAGCATTCCACGTGTAAACATAACAACAAGCATTCATTTAGTCACGTAATACATGCAATCGGTTAGCGTTCAAATAGTTTGAATAGTGTGTTCGATTGTGATTTTGATAAGGGCTGGTTCGGTCAGAGCTTTCCAAAAGTAGAAAGAGTGACAATGACAGGGCTATTTATAGGCCTCCCAAAGAGGAAAGTGTCAACCGATCGACCAGGACCTCCGATCGAATGGCTTGCTCGATCGAACAGCCTGTTCGATCGGCTGGCCTGTTCGATCAGGATGTGTAACACCTCGAATTTTTGTGTCCAATGATGTGTTAACACGTGTCATTTGTTTACACGTGGCATCTATAATAAATAAAGGACAAATTTTGACAAACCTTGAAAGTATATAAATTCGAGGGTTATAAATGTCAACAAGGGTAATATACTGTATAGTAACCCTAAATAAATGCTTGTACCTTCAAACGAATAAATCATAAAACGTACGGAAGCGAAACGCGGAAGAAAGTGAGAGATTACGAGCTACAGGGGTTAACTGTGTCAACATGTTTAATATTACCTCTGAGTGACCCTTTAACGTTCCCAAGACTTCGTAACAGTATTATACGCTCACTAGAATATACTGTATAACTTCCGCGAAGTTCCGTCTTAAAACGAAAGAGTTATACTCAAATTCGTATGAGAAGGGTTAAAAGCGTCAACAGTGAAAGTTAAGGCTTTCCAATATAATTAATAAATAAACCCGGGACTTAATAATGCGGGTAAATAACACGAGGCCCCTATCGGTAAATAACCGAGGGCCAAACCGCAAAGTTACCCCTTCAAACCCGAAAGGTCAGGTAAATCATTACGAAAGATTTCGTTATTAATGGCCAGATTCTGTAATCATAACAAAAGATTTAAAAATTCTGAAATCTTAACCTCTCGCGACCCGCGTGAAGGTTATGTTTAAGTTGAGGCGGGCCGCGAGCCACCTCAATTACGCATCTGATTTATTAAACTCAGGCGACCCGCATTAAAATGCATGGGAACTCCCATGCGGGCCGCGTAAAGTGCCCAGATGCAGAATGTTGATGTTTTCTTGACTTTTGGAGCCTTGAACGATCAATAACCAACAAATGGGGCATGGGCACCCTATGCTCAACCCATAACACTTAGGGGACACCTACCATCACCTCTGGTCTGATTGTAAGTGTTGTAAT
The DNA here is from genome assembly GCF_002127325.2 of Helianthus annuus. NCBI lineage: Eukaryota > Viridiplantae > Streptophyta > Magnoliopsida > Asterales > Asteraceae > Helianthus > Helianthus annuus. The sequence continues at coordinate 104,850,732 of NC_035448.2, forward strand.
GATCATGTTTGCTTGGCATTGGCTATAAATAGCATGCCTTAAGCTCATAACAATTCACACAACTCAAACTCACATCCTTGATCATTCTAAGTGCTCTCAAGTCCTCATCTCTGCTCCATAAGCAAGAACACAACCTCTGTAAGTGATCTAAACCTTTGTGGTTCCACATTTCCTTAGTAAATGGCTAAGAACCAAACCATCGTAAATACGGTTTGACATTTAAATAACTCAGTGATGGTTCAGTCTTATGACGAATCAAAAGTGGTTATGAGTTGGTATTTATGTGGGTAATAAACCTCTAAAATGGTTCCCCCTGATCACCACTCTAACTATGTCAAATGTCGAGTCAAACGTGCGGTTAAAAAGTCAACAGAAAGCTATTTTAGCGATTTATGCATAATCTGTAATATATATGTTATGGAACCTGTTTTGATAATCATAAAACATGATAATAAGTATATAAACATGTTTGCGCTCGTTTGAATCGATCATTTGCTATATTGAACCGGTTCGGAGCCGAATGTCGCAAAAGTTTGACTTTTGCTTTGACTTCAGTTCTGACCCGTTTTAGTGAGGTATAAATATACCTTAGGACTCTCTTAGGACCAGGTCACATGTTGGTATAAACCTCTGTGGTCGGTTCATGAGTTATCCGAGTCTTTTGCGCAATTCCGTCATTCGCCTAAAAGTTGACCGTAACGGCCTTTTAAAATTAAAACGAGTATTTCGGACACGTGAACGGACCAAAACCTTGCTTATTAAATTATAAGCATGTCCTTAAAGTTTCACGTCAATCCGAGGTCTAGAATGAGAGTTATGCTAAAAAGCGCACCTTTAAGAAAGTTTTGTAATTAACGGCGCGATTAGCATAACGCCCATCTAACCCAAGTTTTCGTCACCAAAACTTTTACCCACTGTGGTAAAATAATATTTTGGGAATTTTAAAGATTTTTAATAATTTTTACCTCGCTCATAACCTGCGGTTATGGCTACGGTTCGGTAAATACCGAATATGCCCTTTTTGGCCAAAACGGGAGTTCTACAAGGTCTTTTGACCCGATTCCAGTTGTCACTGGTTTTATATAATAAATAAAGTATTTTAAGCTTTATAAGCTGTTCGGGAAACTCAGATTTCCTGTAGAACTCGAAAAGCCCTTTTTAAAGTCTTTAAAATGACCGAAAAGCCCCTACGGGGCATAATATAAACTTAAACTCGTTACGGGCATTACGGAAGGTATCCTACTGATACCAAAATACTTTTAAGGCATATTGACTTAGGAAATAAGCGTAGGACACTTATGGTTAACCGTTTCGCCTATTTGCGCACACGGTACGGCTCATGGAACTAGTTTTCGTGCAATAGCCGATATGGGTCAAATTATATTATTTGAACCCCAAAATCCAGAGTATGAACTATAAACCCATATAAAACAAGTCACTGAACTTGTTGGGTCCAAATCATACTCCATTCTCGGTTTTCGCATTTTCATGCGAATTAACCATATCTATGAATCGGAATCAACCGGTTTAAGCTACGGCTAATATAAGGACCGTTAGGATTCTAAGAGGTTAATTAAAACCTTCGTTCCAGATTAGGAGCCCCAGTAAAAGCTATCGGTGACTTGATCTAAATTAAGGATTTATACTTGCAAAGGTAAATACTTTAACTTATTTCCCCTATATGGGCTTGGGTTACGGTATATTAATACCGCTTGATTGAGCATTATATAATTCCATCGCTTAGGTGGTTAATTGATTAAATATGATCGGCTCATTTAAACAGTTTTGTTGCTTATAAGCCTTTGGGGGGTTTAATGACCGTTGTCCCGGATATCCTTGGCATCATTTTACGAAATGGCCACGACCATCGACATCCCGGTGTAGGCGTACACCCGGTATAAAGTGTCGATATTAAAATTAAAAGACGTAGCCGTTGGTTTTTATACTACGGTTTTACGCAAACGTGGTGTGTCTATAAATCTTTAACCCGGCACGACCCGGGCTACTGAACGCATAAAAGAACATGTAAAACGTTCACAAGATTTTATTATAATTTTCCCAAGTTATAAAAGAGTTTGTGCCTTGTGCATTCAAATCAATTTTAATAAACATTTTCAAATGTGTCAGTTGAATGTATTTACCAGTGTAAACTGACGTATTTTCCCCAAAAGATTAAGTGCAGGTACCTATACGTAAATTGGCTGGTATTAGCTCCCTAGCGTCGTGATAAGTCTCGCAAGCTTGATTGCAGTATCTGATGGAACAATACTTTATCTGCATTTACGATCCACTGTGGATATTCAACTTCTGTAATACATTTGATATTACAACCAGAGGTTGAGTTTATATATTTATCTTATGCTTCCGCTGTGCATTATATAATTGTGTGGTTTGACTATATTGTTGCCAACATCGTCACGGTAATCCCCCACCGGGCCCACCGGTGAGACACGTGGAAATAGGGGTGTGACAGGTTGGTATCAGAGCCAACATTGAGTGAATTAAACACTATCCTATTGTGTTTAATCTCAGTGACACAATTGCACATACTTGAGTCTAGACAAGAACTTAGGACAAATTCGGATTATTACTCCTTTTTGTCTTTATTTTCGATTTGATTTTTAATAAGTTTTGGAGCAGGAAAATGTCACCCGTTATATTCCGAGGAAGAGGAAGGGGAAGAAGAGGCCGAGGAGAAATCGTGACACATCACGATAGCGAAGCTGGACCATCTGGTACAAGACATCCTTCGATGACAAGGAGCGAAGAGCCACAACGACGAAGAGATCTTTACGAACCCGCGAGGCATTCCACTTCGCACAGCTCGACGCCATCCTACCGGCACTCCTTTGGGCCAGATTCAGAAAATGATCCCAATAACCCACAACCTTCCTTCATACCTCTACAACGTTCGGTTTCGCACCGGAATTATGGCGACCCTACTCCATACTACATAAGTCAGTTTAATCCGGCTGACTACATACAGGAACCTTCAGGTTTTGTTCCACTAGGGCCACAAGACCATTTTTCTGAAGATCCCATGGAGGAAGATGAGGATCCTACTGAACCAGCTCGTGGTACGCCCACGCATCCGATAGAAGTTTCTGATGGGTCATCCTTCCATGGAACGCCCTATCAAGGACCTGACAGTTTCCAAGCGATGTTTGACCGACATGAATGGTACTACACGCCATCTCGACAGACATCTCAACAACCGGGACATCCACAGGATCCCTCTGAGGATTCACGCTTTGAGGCAGTTACGCCACCACCTCCGCCACCGGCACAACCAGTGATACCTGATCCGCCGAGGCGTAGGAGGACAAATGCTCGTATGTCTACACGAGGAGGAGGGGGTATCCACTTCAGCACTCCTCGACATTCTAGTAGTAGCCACTATCCGCCACTACAAGAAGAAGGACCTTCAAGTCCTATACAGGAGGCGAACTCCGCACCAGCTGCACGAAATTCGCCACCATTTGGGTATGACCAACCCATACCTGCTTATACGGGTCCGACGGCTTACAACCCGTTCGAACCGTCACAAGCACAATACAACTACGGCTATGAGGCGACCCCTATGTGGTGTCGGCAAGATATAATGCGCGCTACCCTGACGGAGCACATGGAAACATGGGACCACCGGACTACTCAGCTCATGGGTATCCAATACCTCCCAGACCTCCAGTTCCGCATCAAGCGCCACAACCACGTTTCTCTCCTCCTGAACAGGAAGAGATACTCCATCGACTAGATCGAGTGGAGAGAGAGTTCGAGGAAGAGAAGAAAAGCCACCGAGGATTTCTCAAAGGCTTGGCGAACCTACTTAAGGGCAAAAAGAAGAAACGTGACCACTAATAGTTGTACTACTATAATTTCTACTTTGAAATAAGTCCCTACGCGGACACCTATCGTATTTCGGTCCCTACGTGGACTTATCTTTAGTCCTTGCATGGACACCTATCTTGTATTAGTCCCTGCGTGGACTTGTCACTTATTTTAAAACCTCTATGGAGGTATGTACTATTTGAAAGACCCGTTTAGGGCAATATGTAATTGTATTTGAGATTTTGGAATGTATGTTATGAGTTTTGTTTTAATATATATAAAATAAATCAAAACCAATCCTTTTAATTGATCTGCCTAAATAAAGAATCTTAAAAGGTGAAACCTAGCTTGGTGTCTTTTAAGATCCAGCCAAGATGGTACGACCTAAATGAAAGGATTCTGATTCCCTGTTAACCTCTGTACGCATGTTAACAATCATGGCAGATGTGATTCGTTAAAATCACGCACGTCATTCTTATACAATAATCCTTTATGGATTTCAAAACCCAACTAAATGATCTATAAATCATGGGTTAAATCACCAATGAAGGTGATCAATATTATAAAGACATCCATTAGTGATGCAATGCCTACGGGCCAGTATTATAAAGACATCCATTAGTGATGCAATGCCTACGGGCCAATATTATAAAGACATCCATTAGTGATGCAGTGCCTACGGGCCAGTATTATTAAAACATCCATTAGTGATGTAGTGCCTACGGGCCAATATTATAAAGACATCCATTAGTGATGCAGTGCCTACGGGCCAGTATTATTAAAACATCCATTAGTGATGTAGTGCCTACGGGCCAATATTATAAAGACATCCATTAGTGATGCAGTGCCTACGGGCCAGTATTATTAAAAACATCCATTAGTGATGCAATGCCTACGGGCCAATATTATTAAAACATCCGTTAGTGATGTAGTGCCTACGGGCCAACCATATTAAAAACATCCATTAGTGATGTAGTGCCTACGGGCCAACCTTATTAAAAAAAAACATCCATTTGAGATGTAGTGCCTACGGGCCAACCATATTAAAACATCCATTAGAGGTGTAATGCCTATGGGCCATAATAATTGTCTTATAAAGACAAAAGGCAGTGGTAGTCTATGACTCTCTGTCAGAAGGAGATAAAAGAACTACGGTTCAAATCTCTATGCCTTTGATTCTCTGAAATCTCGGCTAATATTATAAAACATCATCATGATTAGGCTTTATGCCGCCAATATTATTTATATAGCTGAAATAGGATATATTCAAATCCTAACATGTAATGAATTAATAAGTTAACCGAATATGGTCTCTGTACCATGGTTGACAAATTGTCAATAAAAGACAATTATATAATAATCTCCTAAATAAAATTTTGTTATCTTCTGTAACAGATTCAAGTTACAATGGCGGATCCCAATGGAGAGAATAGCCACACAAATGAAGATGACTATGACAATGCGTCAGTGCATTTGACAGGCGCACAACTGAAGGCTCTGATTGACAATGCTGTTCAGGCAGCTATTGATCGTCAACATACTGAGTCCCAAGGCAGGACCGTGTCAAAACCACCCTCTAAACCAAAGACACACTCCAAACCACCCTCTGAACCCAAGAAAGATGACGACAAACATTCGTCTACTGAGCACAGCGTTCATCGCGATAGAGAATATACTGATGCATCCAGTGCTAAGGGTTGCACCTACAAATACTTTGTATCATGTAAGCCCCGTGAATTTACAGGGGAAAAAGGTGCGGTTGACTGTATCACCTGGCTAGACGAGATGGACACGATTGTGGACATTAGCGGGTGCGCTGAGAGGGACGTGGTTAAGTTTGTGTCCCAGTCATTCAAGGGCGAGGCCCTGGCGTGGTGGAGAGCTCTGGTGCAGGCTTCAGGTAAGTCTGCCTTATACAAAATGTCATGGGGGGAGTTTATTGCCCTCATAAAAGAAAACTACTGCCCTCAGCACGAGGTTGAGAAGATTGAGGCGGATTTTGTCTCACTGGTGATGACAAACCTGGATTGTCAAGCATATCTGACAAGTTTTAACACTATGTCACGCCTGGTGCCATATCTTGTGACACCAGAACCTCGAAGGATTGCCCGATTCATTGGGGGCTTAGAGCCGGCGATCAAGGCTAGCGTAAAGGCCTCTAGGCCGACGACCTTCAGGTCAGTTACTGACCTCTCCTTGTCTCTCACACTTGATGCTGTCCGTCTGAGGGCACAAAGGAGCAAGGAGGCTGAAAAGCGAAAACGTGAGGATGATACCTCACGAAAGTCTGGGAAAAAGCACCGTGGAAACGGTGAGGGCAAGAGAGGGTCGAAGGCAAAGAAGGAGGGGCAAGCTGATGGAAGACCTCACTGCAAGGTCTGCAAGAAACCTCACTCCGGGAAGTGTAGGTTTGCGTCTGGTTCACAGTCGCAACAAAAGACTCCATCCTGTGGGCTATGCAAGTCCAAGGATCATAAGACAGTGGAGTGCAAAAAGATAAAAGATGCAACCTGCTATAATTGTAACGAAAAGGGGCACATAAAGAGTAATTGCCCGAAGTATGCCAAGAAGGCGGAAGAGACTAAGAAGTCAAATGCGAGAGTTTTTCGCATGGATGCAAAGGAAGCGGTTAAGGACGACAATGTGCTTACAGGTACTTTTCTCGTAAATAATATATTTGCAAGAGTACTATTCGATTCTGGCGCCGATAAATCCTTTGTAGACCAGAAATTTTGTCAACTACTAAATATGCCTATCAAAACCCTTGACGTGAAATACGAAGTAGAGTTAGCAGACGGCACGATAGAAACCGTCTCAACTGTTCTAGAAGGATGTGAAATGTCCATTAGGAACCATTCTTTTCCTTTATCTCTACTTCCTTTCAAATTAGCGGGTTTTGACATTGTGCTAGGCATGGACTGGTTATCCCGTAATCAGGCCCAAATCATTTGCGGCAAAAGACAAATAGTTTTAAAAACTCCGAGTGGTGAATCTCTTACCATTCGAGGTGATACGCATTACGGATTGCCCGAAGACGTATCTATGCTGAAAGCCTCAAGGTGTTTGAACAGAAGCTGTGTAATTTACATGGCTCAGGTGATAATTGAAGAACCAAAGCCGAAGATCGAGGATCTTCCTGTCATTTCTGAATACCCCGAGGTTTTTCCTGCAGAACTACCTGGTTTGCCACCAGATAGACAAGTGGAGTTCAGAATTGACATCATTCCTGGAGCAGCTCCGATAGCAAGAGCACCTTACAGATTAGCTCCGACGGAAATGAAAGAACTAAGGACCCAGTTGGATGAACTGCTGGCGAAAGGTTTTATCAGACCTAGTTCATCTCCCTGGGGAGCTCCTGTCCTATTTGTAAAGAAGAAGGACGGATCGATGCGGTTGTGCATCGACTATAGAGAACTGAATAAAGTTACCATAAAGAATAGATATCCTTTACCAAGGATCGATGATCTATTCGATTAGCTGCAAGGAGCAAGCTACTTCTCAAAGATCGACTTGAGGTCGGGTTATCATCAACTAAGGGTCAGAGATGAAGATGTACACAAGACTGCATTTAGGACTCGCTATGGTCATTACGAGTTCCTAGTGATGCCTTTTGGGCTCACAAATGCACCGGCTGCGTTCATGGATCTCATGAACCGCGTTTGCAAGCCGTACTTGGACAAATTCGTCATAGTCTTCATCGACGATATCCTTATATATTCCAAGAATCAAGCTGACCACGAGAAGCACCTCCGTTGCATTCTCGAATTACTACAGCGTGAGAAACTCTACGCCAAATTCTCGAAATGTAAATTCTGGCTACGAGAGGTTCAGTTTTTAGGACACGTTGTGAGCGAGCGTGGTATCCAAGTGGATCCCGCTAAGGTAGAGGCAGTCATGAACTGGCAAGAGCCAAAGAGCCTACCGAAATTCGTAGTTTTCTGGGTTTGGCAGGATACTACCGAAGGTTTATTGAGAACTTTTCAAGGATTGCTGCACCCTTGACTTCTTTGACCAAGAAGAAAGAAAAGTACATTTGGGGCCCAAAGCAGCAAGAGTCCTTTGAAATACTGAAGCAAAAGCTAAGTAACGCACCTGTGTTAACCTTACCTGAGGGTACAGATGAATTCGTAGTTTACTGCGATGCATCACACACAGGCATGGGGTGTGTTCTTATGCAGAAGGGCAAGGTGATTGCCTATGCTTCAAGGCAACTAAAGGTGCATGAAAAGAATTACACCACCCATGATTTGGAGTTAGGTGCCGTTGTATATGCACTTAAGTTGTGGAGGCACTACCTTTATGGTATTAAATTTGTGATTTATTCTGATCACAAAAGCCTCCAGCACCTGTTCAACCAGAAGGAGTTGAACATGAGACAGCGCCGTTGGATGGAAACCCTGAATGATTATGACTGTGAAATTAGGTACCATCCCGGCAAGGCGAATGTGGTCGCCGATGCCTTGAGCAGAAAGGAAAGGATAAAACCCATTCGAATCATTGCCAAGAGCATTGAGGTTAAGAATAATTTGATGGAAAGGATATTAGCTGCGCAGCGTGAGGCTGTGTTGGAAGCTAATTATCCTAATGAAAAGCTGGGAGTAACTGGGGAGCAGTTGACTCTTAGCAAGGATGGAATCTTGAGACTGAACGGACGTATATGGGTTCCGATTTATGGAGGACTACGAGATATTGTTCTCCAGGAAGCCCATAGTTCCAAATACTCAGTCCATCCTGGTGCTGACAAAATGTACCAAGACTTAAAGGCAAATTTTTGGTGGATAGGCTTGAAAAAGTCTGTAGCCGCCCACGTAGCAAAGTGTTTGACTTGTGCTCAAGTCAAGGCCGAGCACCAAAAGCCGTCTGGCTTGCTACAACAGCCTGAACTTCCCGAGTGGAAGTGGGAATGTGTAACTATGGACTTCATAACCAAGTTACCCAAAACCAGGAAAGGAAACGATACAATATGGGTCATAGTCGATAGGCTGACTAAATCAACTCATTTTCTACCCATCAAGGAGACGTATAGCTCCGATATGTTAGCCCAACTTTATGTTGATAAGATTGTAGCCTTGCACGGCATACCTGTGCCTATTATCTCTGACAGGGATACTAGATACACATCTCACTTCTGGAAAAGCTTCCAGCAATCTTTGGGCACGCGTTTAAACTTTAGTACGGCTTACCATCCACAGACGGACGGTCAAAGTGAGCGTACTATCCAAACGCTAGAAGACATGCTTCGTGCATGTGCAATCGATTTAGGCGGTAACTGGGATAAAAACCTACCCCTGATCGAATTCTCCTACAATAATAGCTACCACACCAGCATAAAGGCTGCGCCTTTTGAGGCATTATACGGTAGGAAATGCAGATCGCCTGTTTGTTGGGCGGAAGTAGGAGAGGTCCAATTATCGGGACCAGAGATTGTTTTCCAGACGACGGACAAGATTGTCCAGATCCGGGAACGTCTCAAGGCTGCCCGCGATAGGCAGAAGAGCTACGCTGATCCAAAGCGTAAGGATTTTCACTTCGAAGTGGGTGAAAAGGTATTACTTAAGGTATCACCCTGGAAGGGGGTGATGCGGTTCGGCAAGAAAGGCAAACTGAGTCCGAGATACATAGGACCTTTTGAGGTCATTGAACGGGTCGGATCAGTTGCCTATAAGTTGAACTTGCCTGAAGAGCTCAATGGAATTCACAATGTGTTCCACATCTGCAATCTCAAAAAGTGCTTCGCCGATGAATCTTTGGTGATTCCACACACAGATGTGTATATAGATGAGAGCTTAAAGTTCATAGAAAAACCTTTGTCGATTGAAGATCGACAGGTGAAGAAGCTTCGTAGAAAGCACGTACCGATTGTAAAAGTCAAATGGGATGCTCGTAGAGGTCCTGAATATACGTGGGAAGTCGAAGCTACAATGAAAGAAAAATACCCCTATTTATTTGAGTAAATCTCGGGTCGAGATTTATTTTAAGGGGGTGAGGATGTAACACCTCGAATTTTTGTGTCCAATGATGTGTTAACACGTGTCATTTGTTTACACGTGGCATCTATAATAAATAAAGGACAAATTTTGACAAACCTTGAAAGTATATAAATTCGAGGGTTATAAATGTCAACAAGGGTAATATACTGTATAGTAACCCTAAATAAATGCTTGTACCTTCAAACGAATAAATCATAAAACGTACGGAAGCGAAACGCGGAAGAAAGTGAGAGATTACGAGCTACAGGGGTTAACTGTGTCAACATGTTTAATATTACCTCTGAGTGACCCTTTAACGTTCCCAAGACTTCGTAACAGTATTATACGCTCACTAGAATATACTGTATAACTTCCGCGAAGTTCCGTCTTAAAACGAAAGAGTTATACTCAAATTCGTATGAGAAGGGTTAAAAGCGTCAACAGTGAAAGTTAAGGCTTTCCAATATAATTAATAAATAAACCGGGGACTTAATAATGCGGGTAAATAACACGAGGCCCCTATCGGTAAATAACCGAGGGCCAAACCGCAAAGTTACCCCTTCAAACCCGAAAGGTCAGGTAAATCATTACGAAAGATTTCGTTATTAATGGCCAGATTCTGTAATCATAACAAAAGATTTAAAAATTCTGAAATCTTAACCTCTCGCGACCCGCGTGAAGGTTATGTTTAAGTTGAGGCGGGCCGCGAGCCACCTCAATTACGCATCTGATTTATTAAACTCAGGCGACCCGCATTAAAATGCATGGGAACTCCCATGCGGGCCGCGTAAAGTGCCCAGATGCAGAATGTTGATGTTTTCTTGACTTTTGGAGCCTTGAACGATCAATAACCAACAAATGGGGCATGGGCACCCTATGCTCAACCCATAACACTTAGGGGACACCTACCATCACCTCTGGTCTGATTGTAAGTGTTGTAATGATCATGTTTGCTTGGCATTGGCTATAAATAGCATGCCTTAAGCTCATAACAATTCACACAACTCAAACTCACATCCTTGATCATTCTAAGTGCTCTCAAGTCCTCATCTCTGCTCCATAAGCAAGAACACAACCTCTGTAAGTGATCTAAACCTTTGTGGTTCCACATTTCCTTAGTAAATGGCTAAGAACCAAACCATCGTAAATACGGTTTGACATTTAAATAACTCAGTGATGGTTCAGTCTTATGACGAATCAAAAGTGGTTATGAGTTGGTATTTATGTGGGTAATAAACCTCTAAAATGGTTCCCCCTGATCACCACTCTAACTATGTCAAATGTCGAGTCAAACGTGCGGTTAAAAAGTCAACAGAAAGCTATTTTAGCGATTTATGCATAATCTGTAATATATATGTTATGGAACCTGTTTTGATAATCATAAAACATGATAATAAGTATATAAACATGTTTGCGCTCGTTTGAATCGATCATTTGCTATATTGAACCGGTTCGGAGCCGAATGTCGCAAAAGTTTGACTTTTGCTTTGACTTCAGTTCTGACCCGTTTTAGTGAGGTATAAATATACCTTAGGACTCTCTTAGGACCAGGTCACATGTTGGTATAAACCTCTGTGGTCGGTTCATGAGTTATCCGAGTCTTTTGCGCAATTCCGTCATTCGCCTAAAAGTTGACCGTAACGGCCTTTTAAAATTAAAACGAGTATTTCGGACACGTGAACGGACCAAAACCTTGCTTATTAAATTATAAGCATGTCCTTAAAGTTTCACGTCAATCCGAGGTCTAGAATGAGAGTTATGCTAAAAAGCGCACCTTTAAGAAAGTTTTGTAATTAACGGCGCGATTAGCATAACGCCCATCTAACCCAAGTTTTCGTCACCAAAACTTTTACCCACTGTGGTAAAATAATATTTTGGGAATTTTAACGATTTTTAATAATTTTTACCTCGCTCATAACCTGCGGTTATGGCTACGGTTCGGTAAATACCGAATATGCCCTTTTTGGCCAAAACGGGAGTTCTACAAGGTCTTTTGACCCGATTCCAGTTGTCACTGGTTTTAAATAATAAATAAAGTATTTTAAGCTTTATAAGCTGTTCGGGAAACTCAGATTTCCTGTAGAACTCGAAAAGCCCTTTTTAAAGTCTTTAAAATGACCGAAAAGCCCCTACGGGGCATAATATAAACTTAAACTCGTTACGGGCATTACGGAAGGTATCCTACTGATACCAAAATACTTTTAAGGCATATTGACTTAGGAAATAAGCGTAGGACACCATAGTTTAGGGGAAACTTTGGCGAAATTTGGAAATTGATTTGTGATTTAAACGCGTTTTAAAAATGTGGAAAACACCATAGTTTAGGGGAAACTTTGGCGAAATTTTCTAAAATTATAATCGTGATTAAGTGGGGGTTAAAGTGTGATTAAAATGGTTAATCACGCTTAAGGATCTTAATCGTGGTTAGACAAACTTTTTGGTGAAAAGTTTAAGTATTAAACTCCTAGTATTTTCCTAAACACTTATGATCATTTTTATAAGTTAAAAGCGGAAACTTATAAATACATATATTTTTAGGAAAATATATATACTTAGAAAACTCACCAAAGTGTATATGTTATGTGCTAAGTGTATGTATTTAGATGGTAGGATGATTTAAATCATACCACAAAAATACTTGTAAGAAAACAAGTATAAAATACCACATGAATACATGTACACTAATATCCTCAAATTAGCAAGGAAATGCTAAGATAATGGATATATATATAAACCTTACTTATATTATATCCCTAAACGAATAAACGGACGAGTGGACAATTTGGACAACGGACGAAATTATAAGAATATATTCCTAAGAAATAAAATATATTTCAACCGACCAAATAAGACATGTAAAATCGCTCGGTAAATAAAGGAATATATAACGTTTGTCGACGACAAACGAGCGTATCGCTATCACGAGGAGCTACTACGACACTTGAGCGATTTTCCGATGCAAATATATATATATATATATACATAAAACGACTACGACGACATTTTTAGATACTTAACAAATATATATATATATATATATATATATATATATATATATATATATATATATATATATATATATATATATATATTACCAATAACAAAATCTGGAAAGTTGAAACGTATAAAAATTACTACGGTGCTGTTTGTTTTTTTCAGAGGTAAAAAGTCTACAGTCTGCGGACCACATCTGTAGCAGAAGAGATGGACCAAACCTCTGCTGTCTGTAGAAAGAAGACTGTTTGTTTTTACCTCTTAAACAGCTTTCTCTCTCAACCGTTCAGACAGCCTCAAAGCCTTGATCTCCGCCTGCGCTTCACTCAATTCTTGATCCTTATCTACACAAACACCAAACAAATCAACAAAAAATCAAATCAAACATTACTGCCGTTGTAGTCTTCGCACCAGAAACCCTAGCTCCGTCCTTAAACGACCCTGACACCGTCAACGGCGTCGTTTCAGCCACCGGCAGCCGTACATTACCGCTGTTGTAGTCTTCGCCGTCGCCGGAAACCTCCTCCATTACTCGGATCTGAGCTCAATCGCGCATCAATAGTTGGAAATCGAACTGTTTGTTAACCGCTAGGGTTTGGGAAACGTAGAGAGTGTGTAGGAGATGTGTATATGTGTGTATAGATATAGATATAGATTGAGAAAGAGACAGATTGTGTATGTGTGTGTCAACTAGGTGAAGAATGAAGTGGAATGGTGGGTTTCTCTCTCAAAAAGTATGTGCGATTCATTTAATTTGAAATTTGAATGCAGTCAGCAGGTGTCTGAGGCAGCAGGTGTCGGAGGAGGTGGAGGTGGTGCAGGTGGTGGTGGAGGAGGTGAAGGTGACGGCGGCAGTGTGGAGGTGAGGGAGATGTGGGAGATCTGTTTAGAAGAGGAGAAGAGGAGGAGAAGATGTTAGAAGACTTGAGTCAATGTATGCACCAAGAATAGGTCTCGCAGACCTTTTTCAATGAAAGGTCTTCGAAAAAACAAACAGTCTTCAGACCCAAAGGTCTGCGCGGTTCTGCGCGGCACAAACATAAGAGGTCAGGAAGCACTTCTGGAAAAAAAAACAAACAGCCCCTAAGTGTTTTCTTATAAGAAGATGAACATATTAAAAATTCTACACTTAGTAAATACTACAAAGTGCAAGATATTAACAATTTAGACTCATAATATCAAGTTGGGCAAGGCCCAATAACATAAGTACATGGGCAAGGCCCAATTACATAAATACATGGGCAAGACCCAATAACATGAATACATGGGCAAGGCCCAATAACATGAATACATGAGCAAGGCCCAAAAACATAAAGACACGGGCAAGGCCCAATAACATAAAAGACATGGGCTAGGCCAATTAACATAAAAGACATGGGCAAAACCCAATAACATAAAAGACATAGGCAAGGCCCAATAACATAAAAGACATGGGCTAGCCGAATGACATAAAGACATGGGCTAGGCCCAAGGACACGCGTGCGAGGCACGAGGACATGTGAAGGGCAAGGCCCGTTCATTCACGATTTAATAAATACCATATATATATATATAGGTATATACAATGGCGAAACACTTATATATATATATATATATATATATATATAACGATCAAACAAACAAACTACCAACACTACAATAACACAATGTTGTTCTAATTATGACAAGTAAAAACATAACAAGAATTCAAGATGAACAACTTGTACGAGGTCCAACAAGACCTAAGTGTCTAATAAAGCTAGTACACATGTAGGTTAGACACATGTACGACGCTTGAGTTTCAATAGTATGACTTACGGAAAGCAAACCTGTGAGTTCATGTCCATCCTTTCTATGATTCCAAAGTTTTGTTTTTAAAACAATCGAGGGCAAATACATGGCAAACAAACGGTATGTTAGCTATGGGTTTAGATGATAACACGATCAATGTGCGTAAGTAGGATGATGACAATAGTAACCATTAATCACTTAGTGACCCAGGTGTAAAAGGTATAGATCTATAGAGTTTGAGACGCGCTCCACTCCTGGTTGGTATACCCGTAGGAGTGCTTTTGTGATCCCAATGATGTCAAAGTTGTCTCGGTTTGGTTACTTACTTATGGCACATATGTCAGGGTGATAGCTACACACTGATAGATCCTTAAACTCCATGACTGTTATTAACATACTGAGATTTCATTACTGGATTTCAAACATGACATTTCATACGAAAACAATAACTACATGAAATCGCCAACTTTTGTTGACTTGTTCAAATTACATGTATTTCAGGACACAAGACTTGAGCCGGTGATAGACCACGGGAAACGGGAATGACATGACAACGAATGCCTTTGGAGGATTTATCTTTAATATCCCAACCTCGTATGGGTATATAGGGGACAAAACCTCAACATGCTTTTATGACGAAAACAATCTTTTGTTTGAAGTGTAATGTAACTCAATAACTATATTTTGGATAACATTGTGAATTTGTTTGGAACTTGGAATCTCCTTTTGGAAATTTGTAAACTTTTGTTACAAATCAATACATATGGCATCGTTATTGACTTATATTTGTTTACACAATTGGATGCAATGATTACCTTTCATAAGTCACACGCAATACGCTTCCGCTATTAGCACGGTGTGACATACACGGCGGGCTCAACCTTTTCAGAGGTTTAAAGCGACCTAAATATTTGAGGCCTTTAAGGATTTCAGTGTCGCCCAATTACAAAACATATGACAATGCCAGTTTTTCAAGGAAACACCCACAAAAACTCAAATATAGTAGCATTTTACTCTTAAATCTATATTCTATTTTCAAAATCACTAGAACATAATTCAATAGTCAACTTACCTTTTATCATCCAAGATCCTATATAAATAATATCTTATTTTGTTGGAGGTTACTTAATCACTCTTTAAAAAACCTTGACATTTTGCTTGGGTTATTTCCATATCTGCTTCAACATGTTCTCTCTAAATACCTTAATTAATAAGAAAAATTTACAAACAAAAAAAATTAGCATTTGAAGAGGTAGCTCTAAAATGTTAAATACAAGTACACATACAAATAAAAAGAAAAACATTTAACAACATCCTAATACCATGAGGTTGTCTTCAATTGTTCGGTTATTCTTCACTGTCATACAAAAATAGTTGTGTTTAGGAATAGAACATCTAAAACAAGTAAACATAATTGTACATTTATATTAAACCTCTGCATCATTCTCCATAAGCAGATTAGTCAACAAGCTTATGTTCTTCGCATCCCCCATAACCTAGAAAGAAATTAGAGCAACAATAAAAAATTAATAAAATGGTTATCTCTGTTCAAATCTAAATTTATGCTCCTAATATTCCAACAGTTTTCGTGGGTTCCACTAAAAGTATTGTAAAACATAAAATTATTGGAAAAATTGCATAATCGTCACTTTAATTACACCACCCAAATCCATCCCAATAGCCATCATCCTTTCAGTTTCATCTAACCTAATTTACTTTTTTTAATGGTATTTAATACCGCGTTCTTTTTTACAAAATCACAACTATGGAGCCATCCCAATCAGTTCTCAAAGTAAGCCCACTTCCTTTTTTAAAGCCCAAATTAGCAAACAGTTACAGCAATGAACAAACATTATTTTGTTGGAAGCCCTGTCAAGTTGGAGGCCTAAAGCCCTAGCTTGACTTTACTGGCCCATGGGCCGGCCCTGGTGACAGATTGGTATCAGAGCTCCGATTGTAGTGAACCGAGGAAAAACTTTTGCTAAGTTTGGTCTGCAATCACTAAGGGCTCGCACATGAAAACAAAGTTTCTAACATCACAAAAATATTTTCAAAAATATGACCAGTGTGACAAAAGGTCACAATAACACGAGGATCTATCACCCGAGCTCAGCCATAAGAAGCGAACAAGGATCAATACATGATTAGTCCATAAGGAATGGACACGAAACATTAAGAACTGCATGTGAAACACAAGAACAAAAAAGCATGAGATTTAGTGATTATGTAATGGAAGGCGTAGGAGGAAACAAGCGAAAGATAGTCAAAAGAGAATGACAATGCATGAAGATTGTGACCATTTGTTTGTTACCAAAGGCAAACAAATGAGACGGTGACTAATCAAAGTAAGCGGGTCATATTAATGTATCACGAAGACATGCTCTCCTATAAGTAAACACTCACCCCAAGAGTTCCCAGGTAAGAGTGATTGGTCCGATACTGCGGATTTGTACGAACACTCTAGCCTTAGATAGAAGACTCAGGGTACAGGCACCCACCCTTCCAGTTTGCACGTGTTCACATTAATGAGACCCAAACTTTGACGAGATCTTGAAAACTTTGAAGGTTCAAAACCTTATAATAAATCATCCCACAACAGATGATTAGTTTTCAAAGCAGATTCAAAATTTATGTTCTGGTTGTGGTTGTCACCTAAGGATAAGTGACGGTATTGTTAAAAAGTGACGAGTTAAACATGTTAAAAACATGTTTAACGAGGTTTGAAAACAAGTTTGATATCAAGACAAAGGGTCTTGATACCCAAAGGTATTTTGGTTACAAAATACGCAAGAATACGCATTTTGGCCGAAACTACGACTCGCCACTGTGCCTAGATAACGTGGTAATCAGTAGGTATAGTCATAAGAGACTAAAACCATCGTGATTATGCTCACGTTATGAAGTTCAAACGAACTTCGCGTTGACCATAAACTGGTCAATGCAGAAAGTGTTAGGAACGGAGGCTGTCATGATTGAGCTCGTTTGTATAATTTTGACTGAACAATGAATATAAAATGAGATTAAGTGCAGCGGAAATGAGAAACAAACTTTGTGAACACAATCAGAAGAGAAAATAGTTTGGTAAACAAATGCTTTTCATTAAGTTGAATGATTGAGATACAAAGCAAATGATTACAGCATGTTTACAGAACTAAGCTCCCCCTCAGCCTGATACCCCAAGGTTGGTTGCACAAGATGAAAGGATTGAATTGAAGAAGAAGAATCCACTCAGTCAATCAAATGTAACAGTACAGGGTACTGCCCCATTTATAGGCAAACCAAACCACTGAAGCATCTCAGCTGACGTCACCATGATAGTGACATCTAACAAACTAACAACCTATAAACACTGTTCTAAACAAACTACTGATGTGTAACATCTGATTATTGTACAATACAAAACAAGAGATAACAACTGCTTCACGTTCCACTGTTGTAGCCTGAGCACTGGTGTTGAGCTTCAGTGCTTTCTTCAAAGGTGATCAGTCTTTGAATGGGCAATGCTTGTGTCTTCAGCAGTACTTTGGAAACAGCAGTAAGCAACAGTGTTTGTCTTCAGTAGTCTTTAGTATTTCATCAGTGTTTGGTTCATCAGTTGTTATAGTGAGCAGTACTTAAGATCCATCAGCTGTTAGAATACCACTGTCAAGGGGAAAACTAAGTGTAAACCGCTGTTTATTTTGAGTCCACTGTTGTGATCCGGTTTTGGCTTTCATTATCTGTTCCTCTGGTAGGGTTCAATCCCAACAATCTCCCCCTGGAACAGATAATGCCAAAACCCTTCATTATTCTGGACCTTTATTCCTCATCATAAGTTCCTTAGCTTACCTCTTAAATTCTTCTTCAAAATTCTTGGAACTTGTGTCATCATCATCCCTACACAGTATAAGTTCAAGGAGATCCTGCAAATCTTCAACACTAAGGCCTAGTGCTTCTTTCCTTGATATGTACTTCACTTCACCATTGGTTCTGACTAGAGTCAATACGTGGGTCTTTTGATCAGATATCCACTTTAGTATTTTTAAACCTAATGGGTTTCTTGGGAGAGATTTATTCTTTGATGAGTTTGGAGATGATGGCCTTGTGAACACTTGCAGACTTTCAGACATTCTTTTGAAGGCCATCTCAATGACATTGTTAGCAGCAACTATGTCTTCTGCAGTCTCTTTTTTGATCAGCTCTTGCCTTTCAAAGTCTGTCATGCCTGTCGAAGTGTTTGGTGATGCAGGCTTGGTTAATACCTTTTTAAAAAGGTTCTGAAGCTTTGTTGAGTTCTCTTCTTTTAGACCCATTTTCATGATGGCATCATTGAAGTACTCAGCTTCCTTTTCTTTGACCTCTTCTTCAGACAGTTGTTTTCCTTCTTCTTGGTTTGTCACAAGAGTAGGATTATCTGCTGATTTGAACAGTGTTTTGAGGTTTTCAATCTGCTGTTCAAGCTTCATCATTTGTTCACGTTTCTTTGAAGTGCCTGAAACAGTTATCTTCCTTTTCTTCAGCCTTTCATAGGCTTCATCAGTCTGCTGCTTTGACCATTTTGATATGGCTTCAGCAGTATCCATTTTTGCATCCACCAGCTCCTTTTTCTTCCTTTTATACCCAGCAGTTAGGTCAGCAATGAGCGTTTTGTATTTGCTTCAATTTGGAGCATTCTTCTTCTTTTTAGGATCATTCTTGATTTTTTTCAATCCTCTCTGCCTCATGCTTTAAAGCAACTATTGGCCATTCTTCAAACTGTTTTTCTTCAGCAGGATAGAATTTCTCTTTCATGATGTAGGCTAGATATTCTTTTCTTAACTTATTTCGTTGATCAGCCTTTTCTTTGTTCAGTTCTTGTGCAAACTCTTCCATCTGCTTTACTTTTGAGAGGAAGAATTCCAGTTTTTCAGCAATGGCCTCGTCACTTAGACCTTCACTTTCAACTTTAGCTCTTACTTTAGCCTGTCTCTCCTTGAGCTTGAGATATTCATCCATATCCTCTGGTGCCAAAAAGCCTATGAGTGAGGGGAATCTTCTTTTTGAAGGATCTTCCTCTATATAGAATTGCCTCATCTCATTTTTGATAGCTTCTAGTTCTAGTGGATATTTTGCAGCATTAGGGTCATGTATGTCCTCATCGGCAGAGATTGGCTTTCTTTTTCTGGTAAAGAGCTTTGGTTGTGATGTAGGAAAGGTGAGAGTAGTGGTGGATGGTTGACTAACAGCAGTTGAAACAACTGGTGTTTCAACCGCTGTTGTCATTACAACTGCTGATGTGTCAGCAGATGTCTTCTGCTTTTGAGCAGGGGTTGTGATGGCAGTTGTTTGAGTTGTGATGAGTGGCTGACTAACAGTAGTTGGAACAACAGGTGTTTCAACCACTGTTGTCATTACAACAGATGTTGTAATATCTGTTGTCTTCTGCTTTTTGGCAGGAGGTGATGATGGGGTGGCACATTTTGATGGTGATGATGGTTTTGGTGCTGTAGACACAGATGGTGGTGGAGCAGTAGTTGTGGTGGTGTGTGGTGATGTGGTGTGTGTTGATACGACAGTTTTGGTTTGGCTACTTTCTGGCTCAACATATATACCATCATTAATTCCCTTTTTCTTCCACTTGATCTTCTCCCCCTTTTTGGCATTATCTGAGAAGGGTTCGTTCATGAAGAGAACAGTGGAGGGAACTTTTCCAGAGGCACTTTGAATGTGAGCCTTGATAGCTTTGATATCTGCTTGGGTATCTTTGAATCTTGATTCCATCATATTTGTCAGCTTTTGAACATGTATAGCATGCTGCTGATCTGCCATATGCTTTTGTCTTTCCAGCAGTGGTTGGAACATGTTCCATAACTCATTTGTAGTAGGTGCCTGTTGAGCAGGTGCTTGAGCTGGAGGAGCAGTGGATTGGGCTTTCTGAGCTTTTTACAGCCGCTGCACCATCTCCTTTATTTCAGCAACTGAGGTTTCCAGGTTTTCAACCCTGCCCGTCAATTCCTGGTATTTTGAATCATCACCTGATTTAACAGGATCATCTGAATCCCCACCAGCAGTGGTTTTACCGATGTATGACTTAGGAACAGAGTCCCAAAAGTCAGCCATTGATGCCCCTTGTTCTTGGTACTGGGGACTTCTTTCTTCAGCACTTGATAACCTTTTGATGTTGCTAGTAGTTAAAACAAACTCACTGGTGGTTCTCACTGGTGCTATTGAAGAAATTGCCTTCAAGGGAGTCTTATGAATGTAACCACTGTCCAAATGTAAACCAGTGGGTTCAACATTTGTAGTGGCTGCTCCACTTGAACTACTGACAGGAGTTATTTGTAACTCCTGCAGTGTAACCTCCTCAGTTGTTGCTGGGATAACAGAGATATCAACATCAGACCCAGTCACTTGTGGGAGTATACTCTCAGTGATAGGTGTTTGAGAGGAACTGGTTTGTGTCTGAGTAATACCAACTGTATGCAACAAAGGTATCATGGATTGTGGTAATATGGAGGGTGAGGGTGAAGGTGTAGAAAGAGACATGTCCTTGGGATTAGGACTGTGGAAGATGGATCCGAGTGGGTCCAGAGCTTCATATTGTGGGGTCCCTGTGCTTACAACCTGATCCTTTTGTGAGGATGCAGGAGGAGTTTGAGGCAAGGATTGAGATCTTTCTTCCATCTGCTGTGAGGAAGTAGCAGCAGTGGTTATTGGTGACTTTTGTGCTATCACTGGCATTGACTCTGGGATCTCATCTTCCAGAGGTGCCTTTGGTTTGGGTTTGGTGGGCTTTCTGGATGTTTTCTTTTTGGTCTTTTTAGTGGTGGCGGGTGTGGGTTTCAAAACAGTGGGTGTGCTGCTTTGATCACCTGGAGCAGTGGGCTCAGCAGCAGATACCTGAGGAGCAGTTTCATCTGCTAAATTCTGCTCAGGCACCTCTGCTTTTGTTTTTATTGGTGCCATCATTCTAGAGAATGTTTCTGGCGTTAAACAGTTTATTTTAAAAGGAGCACCTTGTTTGAGCAATTATGCATCTTTCTTTTCAAATTTTTGTTCAAAATAATAGCTTAAAAACCTTGGAAAGAGTAGAAAAGCTTTATTGTCAACATTCTTTACCAAATCATCAAAAATCTCCTGGGAATAATTATAGTCTTCATTGTTCGAAATAGCATATCCCAAACATTGGATTTTTAATGGTATTTCATTAAAAGATGTTGTTTTATTTGAGACACACATTAAAAGAGTGTGAAATAAAAACCTGGGTGCAGAAGGGAAATAGCCTTTTTGTAAGGTATCTCTTGTTGGTTGTACTGCATACCCTCTTCCCAAAAAATCAGTTTTTAACTCATCTTTAGATAAAGAGGTTTTACCTTTTTGATCACTGAGTTTAAAGACTTCTGAGATTAATTGTGGAGTGATTTGAATCTTTTTACCCTGTATTGAGGAGTTGATGGCTGTGACAGTGTCTCCTTGTTTTTCAAGGGTGGCATTGTTCCAGAACTCTCTCTGGGTTTTTATGTATATGGGAGCATCTGTGGTTATCAAAGTTTTGTACTTTGACGCAGATAAGGTGTTGATGATGGCGTCGAAGGTGTTTTTGGATGTGGGTTTTGTGAGAATACCCAAGTAGTTGTGAGGAGCTTTGAATGGTATTTCGCTAGGTTCAACAGCCATTTTAGTGGCGTCTTTAGGAGCGGATGAGGAAGATGATTTTGATTTTGGTTTCGATTTTGGTTTCGTCATTTTTTATGAAGAAGATCGAAGAAAGTTTTTGTGAAGAAGAGTGGGAAACTGCTTTGAGAAGAGAATTTTTGGAATTCAATTCGACAGTGTGAGCCCCTGTTTGGGTTTAATCAGGGTTTTATTTTAGGGAAAAAGTGAATACTGACGTGGCAGCGGTTATAATGATCTGACGACTAAAAAGCTGACCACGTGTCAACACCTAATGGAGGAGTAAATAATGGAGGACAGTTGTTTTGACAGCCACTGATGGATCAACCATCAGTAGTTACAACGGTAACAAAATGAGGCAGTGGATGATTTTTACTATCAGTGGATAGTATATCAGTGGATAGAACAATGATTTTGATCATCAGTGTTTTCAAGATTTTCAAGGAGCAGGGGTTGACTTTCAGCGATGGACAGACTTTAGAGAGCAGATGTTGAGGCACAACAGCATTTAAGGTACAACAGTGGTAGAAAGCAATAATGAAGGTCATTAGTATAACAACTATTTGTGCAACAGTGCTTTGACTTTTGACAAATAATTTTAGCATCTGCTTGATCAGATGTGGGTATTGATTTTGTCATGTGTAAACACAATATCATGTCCAACATGTGTTTAGCTTCAGAAATGCTATACTCAACAATTTACATTTTGGATGTAAATTCTCAAGTTTAAATTGCCACTAGTTATCTCAGAAATCTTTGTTCAAGGCTTTGCCACATGTTCATTATTCCTGACAGTGGTTCAGCATCCCAGATGATGAAGTCTTTTCTACCAAGGCTACTCAATTTGTGTCTTATTATTTGAATTAGAACATGAGTATCTCAGTAGTTGAAAATCAATTTGCAATCAATTTTTGATCTGTGACAAACAAACTTGAGCTTAACATAACTTTGACATGTGTGCCATTTCCTTTTGATCAGATTTAGGGGTAGAAATTTCACACAAAAATAAGGAAATTATATCCTGACCGGTGAGAAAACTTTTACTATCAAAAATGAGTAAAAGTCCAATATATTATTTAAAAAAAATGAAGTAATATATCCGGTTTTATTTGAGAAAAACACCTTAAGAAATAGTTAAAGGATGTTTTGAAGAATAACATCAAAAGGATCTGACAGCTTTTCACGTAAGAACATGATCATATCATTCTCAAGTTATTTTGACCATTGTTTAGGGTCATTTTCTTGATAATTGATTGTAAATTCTTCTTTTAAGGTCAATCACTGGAGATGCCATTGTTACCTGAACGATTCCTGTATTTGGTGAAAGCACACAGTTGCATGATGACCACTGTTTACCTAACTTTGACCTCACAAGTGTTTTATGCTTATACTCTTTTTCTTTTGGTTTCAAAAGCTTTGAGATAAGCACACTTTTGAGTTTTGTTCATTTTCTTCTTCCCTTTTTACCCTTCCCGTTCATAAGTAATAAATTACTTACTGGGAGGTTTTTTACGAAAGAATCCTCAATCCAAAATCATTTTCAGCAATGTTTTGAGAGATATGGCCACATTTGTACATGTTTTTATTACCAATTCTCACATTACATATGATTTGGACAGTTTTGACCCCAGATTTTCTTCATGTGTTTTAACAGAGTTGATTTGGTCCCTTTTAGGATTCTCAACCTGCCTTGTAACACATAGGATTTCATGACTAAAGTTTTATTTCCCTCTTTCTAAGTTAGCAAAACACTAATGTTTATATGAACATAGGTTTCGCTAATCTGAGGTACATACTTTAGTAAAAAAATATGATGAAATCATCACAAATTTCATAATAACAGTTGAAATCAATTTTGAATGAAGATAGTCATACATAGTTGCCAGACATGTTGTCAGATCTGAAAACTATGAGTGATTTGAGCATGAAAACACTTGTTATTTTGAAATTTGTGAATCTTATGACATCTTGGTTGTTTTACAGATTTTCAGATTCATCATTTTGAACATGATTTCTCGTTGCTCTGTTTTCAACTAAAGACAATCAACCTTAGTATCAATGAATTTTGAGCTGAACTGTTATGTCAAATTGATTGTTAGATCGAATTTGACTGTCCTGGCTCTGATACCAATTGTTAGGAACGGAGGCTGTCATGATTGTGCTCGTTTGTATAATTTTGACTGAACAATGAATATAAAATGAGATTAAGTGCAGCGGAAATGAGAAACAAACTTTGTGAACACAATCAGAAGAGAAAATAGTTTAGTAAACAAATGCTTTTCAATAAGTTGAATGATTGAGATAGAAAGCAAATGATTACAGCATGTTTACAGAACTAAGCTCCCCCTCAGCCTGATACCCCAAGGTTGGTTGCACAAGATGAAAGGACTGAATTGAAGAAGAAGAATCCACTCAGTCAATCAAATGTAACAGTACAGGGTACTGCTCCATTTATAGGCAAACCAAACCACTGAAGCATCTCAGCTGACGTCACCATGATAGTGACATCTAACAAACTAACAACCTATAAACACTGTTCTAAACAAACTACTGATGTGTAACATCTGATTATAGTACAATACAAAACAAGAGATAACAACTGCTTCACGTTCCACTGTTGTAGCCTGAGCACTGGTGTTGAGCTTCAGTGCTTTCTTCAAAGGTGATCAGTCTTTGAATGGGCAGTGCTTGTGTCTTCAGCAGTACTTTGGAAACAGCAGTAGATAGAGCAACAGTGTTTGTCTTCAGCAGTCTTTAGTATTTCATCAGTGTTTGGTTCATCAGTTGTTATAGTGAGCAGTACTTAAGATCCATCAGCTGTTAGAATACCACTGTCAAGGGGAAAACTAAGTGTAAACTGTTGTTTATTTTGAGTCCACTGTTGTGATCCGGTTTTGGCTTTCATTATCTGTTCCTCTGGTAGGGTTCAATCCCAATAGAAAGTCAAACAAAGTTTGACTTTTAAGCTAAAAACGCATAAAAGAACGAAAGAAGACTTACAAAGGGTCCAAAGAGATTTGATTCCAAGTATTCTCAGGTATGAAGTGAATTATCACCTCAACCTAGAGAAATCTAAGATCAAATGTGGGTTTGAGAGTGAAGGGGGTGGGGTTTATATAGTTTTCGTGCAACCGTTAAGATCGTTCTTCGAAAACCAAGCTTTAATTTCAGCCGTACACATGCACCCATGGTTTTGCAAAACCATGGGCACCTAAAAATGGGCCATAGATTGTTAGAAAACCATTTGCAAGTGGGAAAATCAGGTGGAACAGCTGTAAACAGCTGGAAAAATCAGTTTTACAGGTCTGACAGTTTTAGGTGGGCCGCGTAAGATTCAAGGGGCGCTTACGCGGGCCGCCTGAGATCCACATATTAGCAACAAGTTTCAGTAATTGCAGTTTTGGTCCCTGTATGCTTTTAAGGCCATTTTTGATGCGTTTAAGGCCCGTTGTCGAAATTAGTCCCTCTAAGCGAATAAACTTGATTTCAGCACACCAAACCTTCCAAAACTTATTTCCAAGTTATGTAAATGTTATTTAAGGTATGTTAAGCCTATGTCACTGTTCCAGAGTGTTTGTTGCATTAAACTGGTTATATTTACGCATCAGTGCGCGTATAACCTTCCAGAAAGCGATTTAGAGCCCGAAATCGAACAAGAATTGATATGTGCAAACGATACACATATTTTTACAAATCCCAAGTATGAAACACAATATTTCATTGATTTGGTATTTGTTTGGTGGTCGCAGAGACACGGGTGTCACAGTCTCCCCTACTTTATCCCGAAATTTATTCGTAGGAGTCTGTCTGTGACGCTGTGTTAAATAATTGTCTTGCATGGAATCTAGGGTGTTTATCTATTTGTGTAGAATAACCCATCAAAGATATGCAAGGCATAATCCTGTCATTTCTCCCAATAGACATTCTTCAGAAACGAAAAATGAACGGAGTTATTTTCAACAGGCATTCTTCAGAAAATGGAAAATAAAGGAATAAACAAAAGGATATTGATTTCCCTCGATGGGTATTCTTCAGAAATGGAAATGAAGGAAAAATCAAGGATATTCATTTCCCTCGATGGATATTCTTCAGAAACGAAAATGAACGGAATGAGTCATTTTCCACAATGGGTTTTCTTCAGAAACGGAAATGAAGGAAAAATCAAGGATATTCAATTCCCTCGATGGATATTCTTCAGAAACGAAAATGAACGGAATGAGTCATTTTCCACAATGGGTTTTCTTCAGAAACGGAAATGAAGGAAAAATCAAGGATATTCATTTCCCTCGATGGATATTCTTCAGAAACGAAAATGAACGGAATGAGTCATTTTCCACAATGGGTTTTCTTCAGAAACGGAAATGAAGGAAAAATCAAGGATATTCAATTCCCTCGATGGATATTCTTCAGAAACGAAAATGAACGGAATGAGTCATTTTCCACAATGGGTTTTCTTCAGAAACGGAAATGAATAGGGTTAACTCTAGACACATGACAAAACTTGATGTGGTTTCTGTGCACTAAATTCCATAATTATGTATGCGTCCATAATTATGTAATTCCTTGCACAGTCCGCACAGTGCATTTCATAATGTGTAGGGGAAGAAAATCAAACCTGTGATGAGTGTGACTAGACTACCATAGGGTCCTTTTAATTAGATCGACAAATGATCTCTTTAATTAGACCACCAAGGAGTCTTTTCAGCTATATTATCACATGATATTCCTAACCAGATTTTTGGATCAATCTGTTTAGCTAGACCACTCAAGGGGTCTAATTATGGAATAGTACTTCATAACCCAAGGGACTTAACTACAACGTAGAAGTCCATTAAGGATTTAAGATAGTAACTTTGGATATCCTACTATGAATCCCTTATACGAAGATATGGAAGATTCTACGAGGATTTGGATAACAAAAATTTGGATCACACAAAAACATAAAAAGGGAACACATAAGCACATAATCACATAATTGATTAACTTGACCTTTAATTTGTTATCTTTGGACACGTATATTTAAAGCATACCAGGAATCCAATCCATGGATTTCATTTGGCACTTTAATCATTTTCAAGAATCTATCTATGAAGATAGGAAAATCTTAATAGGAATTCAGCTTAGTCCTTATTGAATCGTAATGTACGTATTGAATCATACAAAGAATTCAATTAAGGGCTCCGATGAACGATACCCATCCACAAGGATCTAATTATGAGGATAGAAAGATCCTATATGGATTTCGGAATTTGTGTAACGAGAGGTGTTCCGACACCTTGCGTTAGGCGTGCTTAAGTCGATACACAAGGTAGAAAGTTCATGAGGTTGAGGCGCTAGATATGCCAAGGCGACATATGAAGCAGAATTTGAAGGTTGAGCAACAACAGGATTTGTAACAGCTTTGCTTTGGATTGCAAAGCGGCACATGTTAACCAAATGTCCCCACCATCCACCGTGGGTACATTTGAAACAGGGTATTTGATTCGGATGATGACGGTTACATTGATTGCACCAAGGAGCAATTCCCTTATACGGCTTCATCCCTGAGGCGAGTCATGGTGATAGCTAAATCAACGGTCCTCTAGAGTACGACGCCTATTCGCTGGGTAATTGCAGCACCTGGTTCGGACATTTGAGTGTTGTTGCGATGAAGAGGCATCTTGAAGACAATGGAAGGCGTGGGAGGAAACAAGCGAAAGATAGTCAAAAGAGAATGACAATGCATGAAGATTGTGACCATTTGTTTGTTACCAAAGGCAAACAAATGAGACGGTGACTAATCAAAGTAAGCGGGTCATATTAATGTATCGCGAAGACATGCTCTCCTATAAGTGAACACTCACCCCAAGAGTTCCCAGGTAAGAGTGACTGTTCTGATATTGTGGATTTGTACGAACACTCTAGCCTTAGACAGAAGACTCAGGGTACAGGCACCCACCCCTCCAGTTTGCACGTGTTCACATTAATGAGACCCAAACTTTGACGGGATCTTGAAAACTTTGAAGGTTCAAAACCTTATAATAAATCATCCTAGAACAGATGATTAGTTTTCAAAGCAGAATCAAAATTTTTGTTCTGGTTGTGGTTGTCACCTAAGGATAAGTGACGGTATTGTTTTAAGATCTAAACACAAGATAACTTGTGTTAGGGTCCTAGGAAGGTTATAGTCTAGGTCAAAGCATTACTAATAACCTAATTCCCTATAACCATTGGCTCTTATACCAACTTTTCTGTCACACCCCGACCACGTAAAACAACAAAACGTGGCGGAAACGCCGGGGAGTGTTGTAACAGAATCATTGTTTCACAACCATGGATTAAACAGTTTCGTTTTATTGAATTGAATGTATTACATTACATTGGAATTAGAAACAAAACAGGAACAAATAAACTTTCATTGTTATTAAGTCACTAAGGCCTCGTCCATTCCTATGTGAGCGTACACAAGTATCATCATCAAACATCATCAACTATGGTACCTGAAACACATGTAAAAATACGTCAGCATAAAAATGCCAGCGAGGACATAGGTTTTATATGAGTGTCAGATTCATGGCTCGTTTTACATGTTGCAATACTTATTTAAAAAAAAAAAAACCTTATTTTGAAAAGTATAGTACTGTGACATAATTAACCAACTCAAATCAAGTTGGATATGATTTATAAAATCTCATAGCCATGATTCTTAACTCTAAAACATTTGTTTTATGAAATCAAATTGTAAAACATATCGTAGAAAACTCGTTAACAAGACTCGTATGGTTTATATTATTCAGAAAACATCATTGTGTGACATCGTTTCAATATCGTTTACCCAAGTGATCTAGATAACGCAATGATATATAATGTGTTAAAAGCACTTATCTATAAGAAGTACCAGCGGCGTATCCACCATGCTTTTAACACATTACACCCGCCCCGTTACCTAATCACTTCCCTAACCCAATGGTTCAAACAGTTACAAATGGTTCACATAAATCAATTGGTTACAAATGGTTCACATCAATCAAATGATTACAAATGGTTCACACACATCCAACGATTACAAATGGTTCTCATACATCCCATGATTTCAAATGGTTCCCATACATCGAATGGTTACAAATGGTCCACATACATCGAGTGGTTACAAATGGTTCTCATAAATCAAAGGTTACAAATGGTTTTCATAAATCAAAGGTTAAAAATGGTTCAAACAGTTCAAATGGGCTAGCATGTTAAGTGAACATGCATAGCAAAACATAATGAAATCATGTACTAATAGTGTACTAATGAACATAGCAAGTATATGATATGAAAACATGGAAAGCGCGAAAGTAACAAGTAGGCACATGTGTTTCACCCCAAAACAGTTTGAAAATAGTAAAAGAGGGGACTATGTACTCACTTAAGGGTGCTTAGAAGTCTTGAACAACAACCAAACAGAGCTAGAGGGATCACGGAAATCAAACGGCATACTTTCACAGTTTGTCGAAATTAGTCCCTCTAAGCGAATAAACTTGATTTCAGCACACCAAACCTTCCAAAACTTATTTCCAAGTTATGTAAATGTTATTTAAGGTATGTTAAGCCTATGTCACTGTTCCAGAGTGTTTGTTGCATTAAACTGGTTATATTTACGCATCAGTGCGCGTATAACCTTCCAGAAAGCGATTTAGAGCCCGAAATCGAACAAGAATTGATATGTGCAAACGATACACATATTTTTACAAATCCCAAGTATGAAACACAATATTTCATTGATTTGGTATTTGTTTGGTGGTCGCAGAGACACGGGTGTCACAGTCTCCCCTACTTTATCCCGAAATTTATTCGTAGGAGTCTGTCTGTGACGCTGTGTTAAATAATTGTCTTGCATGGAATCTAGGGTGTTTATCTATTTGTGTAGAATAACCCATCAAAGATATGCAAGGCATAATCCTGTCATTTCTCCCAATAGACATTCTTCAGAAACGAAAAATGAACGGAGTTATTTTCAACAGGCATTCTTCAGAAAATGGAAAATAAAGGAATAAACAAAAGGATATTGATTTCCCTCGATGGGTATTCTTCAGAAATGGAAATGAAGGAAAAATCAAGGATATTCATTTCCCTCGATGGATATTCTTCAGAAACGAAAATGAACGGAATGAGTCATTTTCCACAATGGGTTTTCTTCAGAAACGGAAATGAAGGAAAAATCAAGGATATTCAATTCCCTCGATGGATATTCTTCAGAAACGAAAATGAACGGAATGAGTCATTTTCCACAATGGGTTTTCTTCAGAAACGGAAATGAAGGAAAAATCAAGGATATTCATTTCCCTCGATGGATATTCTTCAGAAACGAAAATGAACGGAATGAGTCATTTTCCACAATGGGTTTTCTTCAGAAACGGAAATGAAGGAAAAATCAAGGATATTCAATTCCCTCGATGGATATTCTTCAGAAACGAAAATGAACGGAATGAGTCATTTTCCACAATGGGTTTTCTTCAGAAACGGAAATGAATAGGGTTAACTCTAGACACATGACAAAACTTGATGTGGTTTCTGTGCACTAAATTCCATAATTATGTATGCGTCCATAATTATGTAATTCCTTGCACAGTCCGCACAGTGCATTTCATAATGTGTAGGGGAAGAAAATCAAACCTGTGATGAGTGTGACTAGACTACCATAGGGTCCTTTTAATTAGATCGACAAATGATCTCTTTAATTAGACCACCAAGGAGTCTTTTCAGCTATATTATCACATGATATTCCTAACCAGATTTTTGGATCAATCTGTTTAGCTAGACCACTCAAGGGGTCTAATTATGGAATAGTACTTCATAACCCAAGGGACTTAACTACAACGTAGAAGTCCATTAAGGATTTAAGATAGTAACTTTGGATATCCTACTATGAATCCCTTATACGAAGATATGGAAGATTCTACGAGGATTTGGATAACAAAAATTTGGATCACACAAAAACATAAAAAGGGAACACATAAGCACATAATCACATAATTGATTAACTTGACCTTTAATTTGTTATCTTTGGACACGTATATTTAAAGCATACCAGGAATCCAATCCATGGATTTCATTTGGCACTTTAATCATTTTCAAGAATCTATCTATGAAGATAGGAAAATCTTAATAGGAATTCAGCTTAGTCCTTATTGAATCGTAATGTACGTATTGAATCATACAAAGAATTCAATTAAGGGCTCCGATGAACGATACCCATCCACAAGGATCTAATTATGAGGATAGAAAGATCCTATATGGATTTCGGAATTTGTGTAACGAGAGGTGTTCCGACACCTTGCGTTAGGCGTGCTTAAGTCGATACACAAGGTAGAAAGTTCATGAGGTTGAGGCGCTAGATATGCCAAGGCGACATATGAAGCAGAATTTGAAGGTTGAGCAACAACAGGATTTGTAACAGCTTTGCTTTGGATTGCAAAGCGGCACATGTTAACCAAATGTCCCCACCATCCACCGTGGGTACATTTGAAACAGGGTATTTGATTCGGATGATGACGGTTACATTGATTGCACCAAGGAGCAATTCCCTTATACGGCTTCATCCCTGAGGCGAGTCATGGTGATAGCTAAATCAACGGTCCTCTAGAGTACGACGCCTATTCGCTGGGTAATTGCAGCACCTGGTTCGGACATTTGAGTGTTGTTGCGATGAAGAGGCATCTTGAAGACAATGGAAGGCGTGGGAGGAAACAAGCGAAAGATAGTCAAAAGAGAATGACAATGCATGAAGATTGTGACCATTTGTTTGTTACCAAAGGCAAACAAATGAGACGGTGACTAATCAAAGTAAGCGGGTCATATTAATGTATCGCGAAGACATGCTCTCCTATAAGTGAACACTCACCCCAAGAGTTCCCAGGTAAGAGTGACTGTTCTGATATTGTGGATTTGTACGAACACTCTAGCCTTAGACAGAAGACTCAGGGTACAGGCACCCACCCCTCCAGTTTGCACGTGTTCACATTAATGAGACCCAAACTTTGACGGGATCTTGAAAACTTTGAAGGTTCAAAACCTTATAATAAATCATCCTAGAACAGATGATTAGTTTTCAAAGCAGAATCAAAATTTTTGTTCTGGTTGTGGTTGTCACCTAAGGATAAGTGACGGTATTGTTTTAAGATCTAAACACAAGATAACTTGTGTTAGGGTCCTAGGAAGGTTATAGTCTAGGTCAAAGCATTACTAATAACCTAATTCCCTATAACCATTGGCTCTTATACCAACTTTTCTGTCACACCCCGACCACGTAAAACAACAAAACGTGGCGGAAACGCCGGGGAGTGTTGTAACAGAATCATTGTTTCACAACCATGGATTAAACAGTTTCGTTTTATTGAATTGAATGTATTACATTACATTGGAATTAGAAACAAAACAGGAACAAATAAACTTTCATTGTTATTAAGTCACTAAGGCCTCGTCCATTCCTATGTGAGCGTACACAAGTATCATCATCAAACATCATCAACTATGGTACCTGAAACACATGTAAAAATACGTCAGCATAAAAATGCCAGCGAGGACATAGGTTTTATATGAGTGTCAGATTCATGGCTCGTTTTACATGTTGCAATACTTATTTAAAAAAAAAAAAACCTTATTTTGAAAAGTATAGTACTGTGACATAATTAACCAACTCAAATCAAGTTGGATATGATTTATAAAATCTCATAGCCATGATTCTTAACTCTAAAACATTTGTTTTATGAAATCAAATTGTAAAACATATCGTAGAAAACTCGTTAACAAGACTCGTATGGTTTATATTATTCAGAAAACATCATTGTGTGACATCGTTTCAATATCGTTTACCCAAGTGATCTAGATAACGCAATGATATATAATGTGTTAAAAGCACTTATCTATAAGAAGTACCAGCGGCGTATCCACCATGCTTTTAACACATTACACCCGCCCCGTTACCTAATCACTTCCCTAACCCAATGGTTCAAACAGTTACAAATGGTTCACATAAATCAATTGGTTACAAATGGTTCACATCAATCAAATGATTACAAATGGTTCACACACATCCAACGATTACAAATGGTTCTCATACATCCCATGATTTCAAATGGTTCCCATACATCGAATGGTTACAAATGGTCCACATACATCGAGTGGTTACAAATGGTTCTCATAAATCAAAGGTTACAAATGGTTTTCATAAATCAAAGGTTAAAAATGGTTCAAACAGTTCAAATGGGCTAGCATGTTAAGTGAACATGCATAGCAAAACATAATGAAATCATGTACTAATAGTGTACTAATGAACATAGCAAGTATATGATATGAAAACATGGAAAGCGCGAAAGTAACAAGTAGGCACATGTGTTTCACCCCAAAACAGTTTGAAAATAGTAAAAGAGGGGACTATGTACTCACTTAAGGGTGCTTAGAAGTCTTGAACAACAACCAAACAGAGCTAGAGGGATCACGGAAATCAAACGGCACCTAATATAGGTATATATGTTAATAACCGGACCTAAATCGGAGGATCGGGTAAAATGTGGTTTCGTGAACCAAAGGAGTATAGGAACTCGTGTAATATGGTTTATCAAGATCACATTCTAAAACGAAACCTATCCTAAGTGCTTACGACCCATTACGACTCGTTAAGATAGCTTACACCACTTTAACGCGTCGTTCGCGTAAAACGCGTTTGGAACGCCTAACTAGTCCTATGACAAGTATTATATGCCTTGACATGTCTAATAATGTTGCCTAATCAGTTTAGATGTCAAAATTTAGGTTACATATGCTTAAAATGAGTTTATGCGTAAAAAGGGCATTTTGGTCATTTACCTAAGGCATATAAACTACCTATCATACAACTACTTAAACGAAGTGACCATAAGGTATAACCTCAGAAGGTTATTCCCTATACAACTGTGGTCACCTAGTGTGTTTGGTCAGATCCTAATGATCGACCAAACGGGTCAGGTTCGAAAGTATAAGCGATTGTTTAGATCGCTTACCTTACGACCCTATATAAGCACAATTCTAAAAGTGACGAGTTAAACATGTTAAAAACGTGTTTAACGAGGTTTGAAAACAAGTTTGATATCAAGACAAAGGGTCTTGATACCCAAAGGTAGTTTGGTTACAAAATACGCAAGAATACGCATTTTGGCCGAAACTACGACTCGCCACTATGGCTAGATAACGTCGTAATCAGTAGGTATAGTCATAAGAGACTAAAACCATCGTGATTATGCTCACGTTATGAAGTTCAAACGAACGTTGACCATAAACTGGTCAATGCAGAAAATCAAACAAAGTTTGACTTTTAAGTTAAAAACGAATAAAAGAACGAAAGAAGACTTACAAAGGGTCAAAAGAGATTTGATTCCAAGTATTCTCAGGTATGAAGTGAATTATCACCTCAACTTAGAGAAATCTCAGATCAAATGTGGGTTTGAGAATGAAGGGGGTGGGGTTAATATAGTTTTCGTACAACCGTTAAGATCGTTCTTCCAAAACCGAGCTTTAATCTCAGCCGTACACATGCACCCATGGTTTTGCAAAACCATGGGCACCTAAAAATGGCCCATAGATTGTTAGAAAACCATTTGCAAGTGGGAAAATCAGGTGAAACAGCTGTAAACAGCTGGAAAAATCAGTTTTGCAGGTCTGACAGTTTTAGGCAGGCCGTGTAAGATTCAAGGGGGGCATACGCGGGCCGCCTGAGATCCACAGATCAGCAACAAGTTTCAGTAATTGCAGTTTTGGTCCCTGCATGCTTTTAAGGCCATTTTTTATGTGTTTAAGGCCCGTTAAGCCATTTTCAAGGCTCTACAATGATGCCTAAGTGTAGGGGACATGAAACATGCTCAAATATATGATGGATGTCGGTTCGTTTGGCCGTACGTTTGCGTTGTTCGGTTAATTACGACGGAAGTCGTAACAAACGTAAAAACGATCCAAATTAAGCGACGAATGGAAGTTTATCATGCCAAACACTAAAACAAAATATTTTAATGCTTACATAAATTTTTGGATGTCCGGATATATTCAGAACGTAAGATATGCGCGAAAATGCAAACTTATGCACTTTTTGACGCTTTTAGTCCCTATTGATCACGAAAGTTTATTTTTGCGCACCAAATGCCTCAAATCCTATTTCTAAGCTATGTAAAGGATATTTAGGGCATATTTAACTTATGATCAAGTTCCAGAATGTTCGTTAGAGTACAATTCGGCATACTTTCGCAGTTTGTCGAAATTAGTCCCTGTAAGTGAATAAACTTGATTTCGGCACACCAAACCTTCCAAAACTTATTTCGAAGTTATTTAAAGGTTATTTAAGGTATGTTAAGCCTATGTCACTGTTCCGGAGTGTTTGTTGCATTAAACTGGTTATATTTACGCATCAGTGCGAGT
The DNA here is from genome assembly GCF_002127325.2 of Helianthus annuus. Lineage (NCBI taxonomy): Eukaryota > Viridiplantae > Streptophyta > Magnoliopsida > Asterales > Asteraceae > Helianthus > Helianthus annuus. Next base: position 104,886,329 of record NC_035448.2, read on the forward strand.
ATAACCTTCCAGAAAGCGATTTAGAGCCCGAAATCGAACAAGAATTGATATGTGCAAACGATACACATATTTTTACAAATCCCAAGTATGAAACACAATATTTCATTGATTTGGTATTTGTTTGATGGTCGCAGAGACACAAGTGTCACATGATTGATGACACTCTCGTCCAAACAAGGAAGATGAAGTACTCATCTTAAAGGTGCCCCTCCCGTTGTTATTGTTGTAGTTTCTCTCTACTTCTGTTAGGAAACTTTATTTATAAGTATTGAAGAAAATCAGATTCAACTTGATCTATGAAGAAGACAACAGTCCTGAAGATCACAACAAGAAGAAGATCGGATAGGACAACTGAAATGGACAACATCTACTTCAAAGAATCACAAGTTGATCAAGAGCTGAAGAAGATTATCAGAGAAGGTCATTTCTGATGGATCTGATGATATTACTAATGAAATATCATCAGTTTCTGATGATTCTGATCATCAGATTTTCTGATGATTTGTTTACCAGAATTTCTGATGAAGTGGTTTATCAGAAATTCTGATTAATACCCCACTTGTCTAAAAATCAGCTCTATCCTGCCACAATAACCGAAGCAACTTGACATTATTGGATATCATGATTACAAAGGCAACTTGAATGTTGGATTCAATGAATATGTCAAATTGCTACTTTATGCAGGACTTTTACATGAATAAACAAATGTTTATTCATGTATTCAGCCTTCTATAAATAGAAGGCTCACCAAGTAGAAGACAATGAGTTAAGCTTAGCATTCAATACATACTACAAAACTCCATTGCCCTCTCACCCTCAGAATTCAAGTATTCATTTGTAATAGATAATAATCTTATAATCACCATGTAAACCATTTTGTTTCAAAGTGATATAAACTTGATAATTCTGTAGGTCTTGTTTCTTGAAAGTCTGATTTCCATTTCCGCACAACTTTTTCACATCTACTGAAATCACTTTCCATCTTACGTGAAAAGAAGTTTTTAAGTCCAAACTGGGACCAACAATTGGTATCATAGCAGATTGGATAAATCATTTTTAAACGATCAATCGCTCATCTTCTTTCTCTAAATATGGCCAGCTTTCAATCATGGAATAATGCTTTTAACATTGGTTCTATGTCTAAACCTCCGACTCTGGTCAGAGAGGAATACCCCCAATGGAAAATCAGGATGGTCAATTTCCTCAATGGTCATGACCGAGCTCTGTTTCAAATTTCAATCCATTGAAAGGGGTCCACATATACCAATGACTGAAATACCAGCTATTCCAGCAACTGACCAATCACCTGCTATCCCTGCCTCCCGAGCTCCCAAAAGTGAAATACTTTGGAGTAAGGAAGACAAGGAACAGGTGGTTGGGGATGAAAGGGCAAAGTCACTTTTAATAATGGCTATCCCCAATGACATATTTTCACAAGTTTATGCATGTGCATCAACTAAGGAAATATGGGATCAGTTGGAAAATCTTTGTGAAGGAGGAGAAAGGATGAAAAGAAACAAGAGAATAAACAACATTTCCTCATATGAGAGGTTCAAAAGTTTACCTAATGAAAGATTAAATGAAACATATCAAAGATTTACAAAACTTTTGAACGAGCTAAAGAAATTTGGTATAACAAAATCAAATGATGAAAGAAACATAAAATTTATAGATGCTTTACCTAGAGAATGGAGAAGTCTAACCATGACTTTGTCCTCAAACTTAGAACTAGGAAATATGAGTCTTCATGACTTATACAGCATCTTGATCCCCAGAGAGGAAGAAAAATTTGAAGAAACCATTCAAAGAGGGGGATCTTTAGCTCTTATCTCAAACTCACAAAGAACACCACCTACCAATGATCCACAACCATCAAACAGTCAAAATCTTGAAATTTTTGATACATCGTCAGATTTTTCAGCTTTTGCTGAAGAAATAGCACTGCTCACCAAAACATTTGAGCAGAGGTTGAGGGGAGAAGGCCAAAGATACCAGAGAAGTGACAGAGGGAGGATGGATGGAAGATCTAAGGAAGAAGGTAGATCTAAGGATAAGGGAAAGGCTGAAGTTGTGTGTTACAAGTGCAAGCAGAGAGGCCACTATGCGTCAGAATGCAAGACCAAGAAACTCAAAGATGTTGCTTATTATGAGAAGAAGCTGGAAGAAGCTAAGAAGCAGCAGCAAGTCAGCTTAATTGCAGGGACAGATACATGGCTATCTGATGATTCTTCTGATGAAGAAGAAGAAGAAATGGCTAACTTCTGCCTTATGGCACTTTCGATGACCTACCAGAAACTTCAGGACAGAAGGTAAATTTAGATAATCTTGATCTTGAACACAAGCTAAACAAGCTCATGTCAAATTTTCTAAATCTGCAAGATAAGCAGAAATCAGATAGTAAAAAATCTGATGAGTTGCAAAGGATCATGAATAAAATCATACTTGAAAACCAATTACTAATAGAAGAAAATTTAGATCACAGAGCTAAAATTGAGTTCTATGAAAATGAAAGAAAAGATCTTTACAAGAAAATTAATGATAAAGAAATTAATGTAAGAGGTTTTCAACAAGCCAAAGATTTCATAAATTTCATTGAGTCCACACCAAAGAACAAAGGAGAGGGTTTAGGATATGTAAAAACAAGAGAAAGTAAACCCACTGTCTTTGTAAAAGCAACCCATCAGATTTCTGATAAATTTTCATCAGAATCGGATTCTGAATCATGCAAATCAACCTGTTCTGAATACTATTTTGAAAAACCCAACTTTAAACCAAAAAGAAGTTAATGCAAACAAGAATCTTTAAAGACTCCAGAAGCAGTTCACTCAATTTTTCAAAATTATCCCCTCATTCCATTACAAGAAAGAATATCAGAAAATTCTGATAAAGAATCTTGTATGTGCGTTGACACACTGAAGCTTGTTCAACACCATCTCCAAAAGAAAAATGAAAAATCTGTTTATGGCTCAGCATGTAACAGATATTATGATGAAAGACCATCAAGAGAAAATAATCTGATTAAAATCTCATCAGAAAGAGTACCCAAGCAAGCCTGGTACCAAAAACCCTCTAATTTTTCCATTTCAGGACCATCATGTGCAGCAGATCTGGTACTGCGATTCAGAAAGCTCCAAGCACATGACTGGGGACAGGAGCTTACTCAGCAACTTTGTTTCAAAGCTGGGCAAAATGGTAAATTTTGGAAATGGAGTAAAAGGGAGGATCATGGGATATGGATGCATAAGATATGGATGTTTGACCATAGAGAAAGTAGCCTATGTTGAAGGCTTAAAGTACAATCTGCTAAATCTTGGTCAATTCTGTGATAAAAGGTCTTTCAAATAACCTTATTACCAGAAAAATGCTTAACAATTTGTCTCAGTGATAATCAAAAGAAAAGGATTATAAATCTGATAAAGCACCAGAAAATTTGATAAATTATCAGAAAATCTGATGTATCATCAGAAAATCTGATATATCATCAGAATATCTGATATCATCAGAAATTCTGGTAACTCATCAGAAAACATGTTGAAAAATCAGAATCATTGATCGATTATTAGAACAAATTCATGCATGTCATCATCTTTATCTATATCTCATATCTGCAAATTCATAAACTGTAGTGTTTACATTTAGTTTTCTTTATTTTTTTTGCATTTTATTTTTCTTCTTAGTGTTGATAACGTCATATGACAGAAGATTTTCTGGGAACTCATTAGTGGTTGTAAAGCTTTTTCTCTCCTTCATTAAATACACCTCATCAATATTAAGGAGATTGAAGTGACATATTGGTAGGTAGTCATGATATATTATCAGAAAATGGCCGCCTAAATCATTTAATGCAGGAGAGTTTATCTCAGCTATTCTTTATGCCATCTGATAGAAAATTTAATAACATAGATTGTGATGAACAAAATCTATAAGTAGGTAGATGTCATTTATGGCAAACTTTAAGTTTACTATATATGTTCACCATCTTAAGCTAAGACTGTCACCATCACATAAGGAAACCCAGAAAACTTAACTTCATCTTCTTCTTCAACACTCACACTTTCTCACACTCACAAAAATGCTTACCATAAAAGCTAATCGTTTCCCACTTCCTTATCATCCTTATCATAACCTCAGACTAAGGACCAACTTTGAGGGTCCTCACTGGGAAGGATGCCAAACCATTCTGAATCTGATCATGGGAAGTAATTTGAAGTATGCCCTCATAGCCAACATAATGGTCTACCCAGACATTCTTCAAATGTTCTGGTAAAATGCAACATCAGAATATGAGGGTAGAGGTCAGATGTTTATCGAAAGTGTGGTGCTAAACCAAAGAGTTCGAGTAACTGAAGGTATCATCAGAACTGTTCTACAACTCAATGATGATAATGAAGTCCTAATGTTCACAAAGGCAGAAATAGATGAAACACTGGAGCAGATGGGTTACAATCCTGTAAACTCACCACGAGCAATCACCAAAAATGGCTTCATCAAGCCATGGCAATATCTGATCACACAAATGGGTGCATGCTTCTCAAAGAAGGTCATTCATTAATCATCATGAAGCATCCCATAGGTTAATGGAGACTGTACGAGCACTCATATTAGACATACCTTACAATTTCTCTTATTACTTAATAAAAGATTTTGCAAGTAATATGTGGTCTGGCAGGCCATTCTTGATTTATCCTCATTTTCTGATGAGGATAATCACAAGCCAGCTAGGCTTTGGAGGTGTTCCTACAGGTTATCCCAGAGCTGAGATGAGACTTCAACAAAACATGAATCTCAGCATGCTCAGACCTACTGATCAGAATTTTGGTTTGGTGACTGATCTATGGGTACTCCTTGAGATGGATCATGGAGAAAGGATAGATCTTGATTAAGTTTTTTTGTTTAAACTTAGTTTGTGTAGATATTTTGCATGATAATATGTTAATGTAATATGTTTCTAATATTGCTTTGTTGTCTGGTGTAACAACCCACACTTTTGTGCGTTGTTACTACTCGCTATACTCGTTACGCCAAGCACCGGAGATTCAGATCATAATGTATCAATATCTATTATAATGCTATATCTCAGTATTTTCGATATCAAATCACATCAAACATACCAACGCTCGCGATGACATCAAGAGAGGACCGATACTACCCTCCTTGATGGCCGTGATGCGTCGCAATATTCGAAAGCGCACTCGAGGTCACGCGCAACCCAATTATCGCAAGGTGAATCGAAATATGGATAATTACGTATGGACCTATATATATATATATATAATAATAAATAATGATAATAGCTGTGGTGTTGGTGAAGTTAATCGAATCGAATCAAATCAATTCAAATCGAAATCGAAAAGTGTTAACGTGTACTGATGTATAATAATAATAATAATAGTAATAAATAAATACAAGTTTATGTACGGACAAAACTATCGCAACGCCGAAACAAAACGACGAAGGACCAGTCGATCGGTTGGGCCAGCCGAACGGCTGGGCCAGCCGATCGGACAGGCCAGCCGAACGGCTGGGCCAGCCGATCGAACGGCCTTCCTTTCCCTCCCTTTCTTCCTCCTTGCCTATAAATAGCCATTCACTTCACTTGAACAGTGAAGTGACAGCTCTCGACCGGCCAGGACGTTTTTGCCTCTTTTTCTCTTGATTCCTCGCGATTCTTGTAAGTTTTCAACCCAAATCTTGTACTTTCTTGATCAAAACGCAATCCTACATCTTCCTATCTTTCAAATTCTAATTTTTAACCGTGAAATCAGCGGATTTGAGGTGTTCTAAGATGATGTCATCATGGTGTTCTTATGATTCATGTTTTGGCCTCATTTCACCAAGAACAACTCAGATATGGAGGATTTCCACAAGATTTAACAATGTTTTTTGTACAAATCTGCATTCAATCATGTGTGAAAGGACTGAAAGATGGATTTCCAACCTTCCTTCAACTCTTTTACACTCAATGCACTTAAAAACCGAAGGAATCGGAGTTGTACCAACTTTTCTACTCATTCTTAGTGTTGAGTTGGTTCAAGATCTGATTTCTAATCAAGAACGGGTGATTTTCGAGATTTACAAGGGAAAACTGTCAAAAAACCGGCCAAACCTGATGGAACGGGGTGATTCCCGGCCATCAGAACAAGTCGGAAATGTTGGAATTTCAGTTGTTTAGCACAAAAGCACACCGTCTCAGTCAAAACCACCGAAAAAACCTTCGAAACTTAGTCAAAAACCTGCTGAACGAACAGGCTAACTGGTCGAACAGGCTAGCTGATCGAACAGGCTAGTTGACCGGTCATGCAAGCCGATCGGACAGCCCATTCGACCGGACAGGCTAGCCGATCGGACAGGCTGGCCGATCGGACATGCTAGCCGATCGGACATGCTAGCCGATCGGATAGGCTAGTCGATCGGACATGCTAGCCGATCGGACAGCCAATCCGATCGAACAACAGCCTTTCCGACCAGATTACTGCCCAACTTCTTAACACACTATCCAACGCTTACGCTATCGAATTGTAATCAGGGTAATTTCGGACGTGCACCCCTCAATCCAACCAAGTTGTGTTTACTAGTTAGACACCGACTGTGAGTATACTCGAATCCCTTTTTTTATCATATTTTGGGTGTAACATACGTTTACAATGAATCGAGCAAATCGAATGTGTTTAATCAATCAAGCAAATCGAATGCGTTCAATCAATCAATCTATCACTTGCGAATGACTTATGCATAGTTACACGTGATGCTAGTATGTATGTGCTAGGACTTTTACTCGCGGAGTCCCGCCTTAACTAGTATGGATCTGTAGCACCCAACGGGGTCTAGTTTAGGTGTTCGAGCAATCGAGAATCTAAGCCGTAGAGATAAAGCTGGAGCATTAGTCTTGTAGTGCGTATGTTGTGTATCTCGTTATGTATATAGGAATTCGCAGCACTTGTTTTATCTATTATGTTACTATCAAAACTTGTATACTCGCCAGTACCCTTCGTACTGACGTTATTTTTAACGTATGTTGCAGGTATATAAGTCGAGGTCTACATCAAATCAAGCTAGGAAGTCTAGAAACCCACATAAAATCTAGGTTGTTGGATTTGTATTGTTCGAGAGGACAAGAAATCAGTGATAACTTATGTGATTGTAATGTTGTTAGTATGGGATAACAAATGTAATAATTATTATCGCAATATAGTTGTTATGGATTCTCTTGAGCAATCTGATTCGCCTAGTGCCGCGCCCCGATGATTCCGCCATCGGTTGGGGTGTGACATCTAGCTCATGGTTTAGGAAAGAAAAAATGGGTAAAGAAAAATAAGAAACATGATCATCGGAAAACAAAAACATTTGACACAAAATTCTGAGTTTCTGATAACAGGAGACAAAATCTGGTAACATAAACTTAAAATGCCCCTCTAAATGTTTTCTGTTAAAATTTTAAAATGATGGAAAAGTTTTAGAAAATATCAGAAAAGGTTAAGAATCTTGGATGCCACCAGAGAATCATATGTAAGTCTTCTGATCTTATCTCATTCCCTCTCATCTCAAAAAAAAAAAAAAAAAAAAAAAAAAAAAAAACCTCTTAATCAATTAAAAGAGAAACTTCAAAATCTGTTGAAAGGAGTCACAAGTTTAGGGGGAATCTCAATTGATAAATTTTGTTGAAATCTGTTGACTTATGTTGACCACATCTAAAAGGTCAACAAAAGTCAGAACAAAAAGGAATACATGCTCTTAACAGAATTTATGTTGAATTTCTTATGACATCATCAGAATGGAACTTTGACTGATAAGGAAGAGAGGATGAAGAAAGCTAATTAGACCTTTTACAAAATGGGGTCCACAAAGATGAAAAGGTGTTATATAACCGATAGTTTTCTCCAATCAAAATTCAGTTGAAATTTTTTTGTGAAAGAATGATTGAAGAAACTACAAGTTGAAAGGGCATAACCACGATTACACGATCAATCGTCATTAAATGTCTTGATACCCACGATCCAACGGTTACATTCTGAACCAAAATTCACATCACACGATCTAACGGTAATAAAGACAATTAATGATCTTTTAACCGCCATTACATGGCACGTTCCATATCCCCTCAACTCCATAAACCCACATTTCTCTGCTAAAACCCTCACTATATAACTCACACTTAGCAGAAATTCAAAAATCACTCACCTTCTTCACAAAAACTTCAAACCGAAACATCCCTAATTTTTCACTCAAAATCCAAAAATCCCTAAATTTCAAACCCTAATTCACAAAATTCAACAGTGGCAGAAGTAAACCTCAACATCCCAATTGTTCAACATGATGTACCTTTTGTTGAAGACACAGAAGTTCTACCAATGAAAGAAAACAATCTACTGATGAATACAGAGCATTCGGAATATGATGTAAGATGTCAACTTCTGGTAGAATATCTTATGAAATGTCCAATCTCAGGAGTACTAACAAAAGGAAGAGAAGTACTAGAAAAATTACTACAGCAATTTGTCCACACTTTCACTGAAGATGAAGAAAATCAAGTCTCTGCTCATGTATGGGGAAATGTTTTTGTAACATTAACTCTTGCAAGGGTAAGAGAATGGCTTGAACTTCCAGTTCTTGAAAATTACATTGAAACACCAAGCAAAGAAGATTTGATAAACTTTATCATTGAACTTGGTTACAAGAAAAAGAATATCAAAAAAATTAGAGCAATAAGAAGAAATGAAATGCCAGCTATCTGGCAAGTGATGATGGAAGTGTTAAACAAATGTCTCACATCAAAGATAGGAGGAGCTGACCAAGTCAGTCAAGCTATTCTGACAATCATGTATGGACTCATAACTGGGTTCAAAATTGATTATGGAATAGAAATTTTTAACCTACTCAAAAGATCAATCCTCACCAGAAATGGAAGAATAACCTCACACCTGCCATACCCAAGGTTAATCTCAATTTTTGTTTCTGAAACATTTGCTGAAAGGGACATAGAAATTCCAATTTTGGAAGATATCTGGAGTTCAAATACCATAAAGGCCTGGAGTTCCAATCATGGTTGGGAATCAGACAGAGATATCCCTGAGTTACCAGAAAGCATGCTGTGCCTCATTGCACCAGACTCACAATACAGATTACAACATGAAGAACTTCTTGCCAAATCAGACACTCCAACAGAAGAACCAAGCAAAGAAGTTGTTAATTGTTCTTCATCACCAGAAGAAGAAGAAGTTGAAATGTCTTGGTCATCAGAAACAGAGGCTGCAGGAGGAGAAGGAGTTCTGAAGATAACTAACTCACCAGAAAACAAGACAGAACATGCTGAGAGTCAACAGATTCATGAAGGTGGAATTCATCATGAGTTTGATATTCATCAAGAGAAAGAACATGAACACTATGCAGAATCTCATATTGCTGGAGGAACTCATGAAGATGCTGAAGGACAACATTATGAAGAAACTCACTTTGCTGGTGCTGCAAATGAAGCCACTGAAGTTATACATCATGATGAGTCTCGGGTTGCTGGTACATCTCTTTTAAACACAGTTTTAATTGATACTCATTCAAAAGAAACAAACTCAGAAGGTTCAATTAATGTTTCTTACAAGTTAGAATATAGAAAAACTGATGTTGATGATGAGGTTACTAGTTCCATTCATCTCAACTCTGAATCAGAAAATGAGGAGAGGATGAGATCCCAACATATAGAGATCAGGGAACTGATCAAGGAAATCTGGTAAAAGGTAATCTGTTTACCTCAAAAACTTATGGAGAATCATATATTGATATGATTCAAGGACATAAGGAAATCCAGGATGAAAATGTGTTTTTCACCTCTGGTGGAGATGATTCTGGTACACTTAAGGTTGCACCAAAATCTGGTAAAGCCAAAAGTGACCCTATCATTTCCAAAACAGCAGCAGATGTGTTTGCAGCTGGAATGTTAGGAGGAACATCTGTTGTTCCAAATATCCCTGAAACACCCATGAACCAAGAAAATTTGGAAACTGTGCTGGAAAATGTTTACAAAGCATGCAAAAGAAATCCAGTGGAAGAAAAGCTTGATATGTTGCTGTCAGAAATACAAGGTCAAAAGGCAGACATAAAGACTTTATCAGAATCAATGGAGGTGTTAAAGACACAAACTGAAAGAAACACTGAAGCACTAAAGTCTCTTCAAAAGATGAAAGAAAAAGCACCATAATCCAATCTCTGCATCAGAAATCCAGATGATTCTCACAGAAATAGAAAAGATCAAGACACAAGTTACAAATGCTATGGAATCAAGACAATCAAGCAGTGCAAACAGAGTTTTGGTGGAAGTCACCATCCTAAGGGCAAGCAACAACAGTATCACAGATGCCCTTGAGAAGCTGTCAAAAGAATGGGCTGCAATACATATGAAAGCTCAAACTGAATTTACCAAAGTTCAAAAAAGCATAGCCAGCAACTCAAATCAGGTAAGAGAGGTGCAACAACTGGTGAAGAAAATGCAATTCAACATTGCAAGATTGGCCAAAGTGGATCCCAAAGAAATCATGAAAGAAATTCCTGTTGAAAGTTCACACCAGGAAGCTCCAAAGTCAACCCCACAGCAATCATCAGCTACACCAATCACCAAAGCTGGAACCACAATGATGGGTCCTCCTCCAAATGTCTCAAAAGATGAAATGCTGAAAAGGTTAGCAACTTCAAAACCTCAAGTTGTTACAAATTTGAAACTTATAACTTCTCAAACTGTCCCAAAACCAACGTTTTCTGATGACTCTGCCATGAGTAAATTGATGAATCTGCAAACAATGAATGAATGGGAACAAGAAGCTGATTCAAGAAAACCACATATTGTTAAAAGAAAAATCTCTGAAACTCAGTCTATCTTGGTTCAAGAGATTGACAGGGATATAATGATATTCCCTGAATACAATCTGGTGAAATATTATTTGACAAAAGAAGATGCACCACCAAGACCACTGACTCCTGTCAGAATGGCTTTAAGGGAAGAGAGGATAAAAAGAGGTTCAAGAAGCATTCACTACAAGAATGAGAATCCAATAAAAAGAATCTTAAAAGTGGATGAAGTAAAAGTTGCAACTGATGATGTTAGAGGAACTTATGTGCAGAACAGATACACACTTCTAAGAGAAAATGGGGAAGAAGAAAAAGTGACTGATGAAGAAATTGCTGACAAGTTACATCCTTTGGACATCCTGTTTATGAAGGATCTATATGAAAAGGAAAAGAAAAACAACAAAGAAGTCAGAAGAGCATTGAAGGGCATATCAAAGGCTGGAATACAACTGTTTGAAAGAATGGCTTTTTCAGACTTTGATTTATGCATCAACTATGAACATGTGCACAACAAAAAGGTCTATGTCAGATCACCAAAGACAAAAGTTCTCGCAGAGATATTGGAAGATGCAAGATCTGGAGACATCATTGAACTGCCAAGTAAAAATGAAAGACATAACTATGGTGTAATCTTCAGAGATATTGAAAGAAACAAAGCTCTCTTCAGAAGTGTTGATATCTGCAAGCTCTCTACTTTTTGCAGGGAATAATACATGAATAAACAAATGTTTATTCATGTATTCAGCCTTCTATAAATAGAAGGCTCACCAAGCAGAAGACAATGACTTAAGCTTAGCATTCAATACATACTACAAAACTCCATTGCCCTCTCACCCTCAGAATTCAAGTATTCATTTGTAATAGATAATAATCTTACAATCACCTTGTAAACCATTTTGTTTCAAAGTGATATAAACTTGATAATTCTGTAGGTCTTATTTCTTGAAAGTCTGATTTCCATTTCTGTACAACTTTTTCACATCTACTGAAATCACTTGCCATATTACGTGAAAAGAAGTTTTTAAGTCCAAACTGGGACCAACAACTTCTATTTCATCTAACGTTGTGCCCTTTCACGAATAATGACAACGGGCGTTAGCACGTGGACCATCATGAAGGTCCCTTCTATGTTGAAGGTATGTAGACAGTAGTCCCCCTCTGGCTGATCGTCTGCTTTGAACGAGAGGCACTAGGGTGACCATGCAAGTCAATTTATTATTACGGGGGCCCACGTAATAACAACTTGTAGTGCATGGGAATCCTGGTGGGCTCTGCGGGTCAAGCAAATGATCACTATCCATACGTAATTCCTAAGTTGTTTAAGTTTCTATCTAGTAGAACGCTAACCGGGGTGGTTACTATAAAACCCTACGAAACAGGAAGACCACACGTATTGTTCGCACCTAACATTTGATCTATAACACGAGTCATTCGAGACTAGTCATCTAAACAAACAAAACTTGTTAGCCACTCATGGAGGATTTTCCTCAACATTCTCGGAATTCTTGTACATGGGTTGGTTCCTTGGTGTCTATGGCACCTTACCTTATCTTAGTTATTGAAAGTGGTTGAATTAAACTCCGTTATTTGACATCTGCCTTATCTCCAAAGGATGGCATGGCATAAGGCATACTTCAACTCCTTCATTGCATTTTATTCGACATCTATGGAAATTATAACAATTTTATTGGAGCTCGTGGAGCTCAAGGGATATCAACGTATTCGTTACACGGGTTAGAGCGGCGAAGGATTTTCCTACTTTGGACGATCGGGACACGTAAGGTAGGGAATACATACTGTAAGAATGGAGAGGACCGTTTGGTTTCTCCTCCTCAACGAATTACTTCTTTTCTCACTTATGCATATGGCCAATACACGCAAAAGGTACTACGCATTTTGGATTGAGGGTATTCATGTTATCATTGTTTCAAACATGTATGAATAATACGATCTTGAGGTTTCCATGACCAATTACATTCTTAATCCTTAGGCGCATGGTAGGCTATATCTATCCAAATACAAGTCTAGATCCTTTGATACTATGTATCAAGAAGGGCGCAGAAAAAAAAACGGCCAAAAGGGTTAGTTAATCAGCGCCCTACTATTAAAGTCGAACTAGAGTTTTTATGGAACAACATGAGGTTGCGGAAACTGCACAACGTGAGGTTGTTGAGTCGACACTAGTGATGGTACCGGTAGTTCAAATGGTTCAAATTCCGATGGGACGAGAACGGGTGGCAATGCCACACTTGGAGATGCAATCACATCAGATTTTAATTCTAAGGCTTTTCTGGATTATAAGCCGTGAGACCTCATTGATACGGGAGGTGAGGTAAGATCTGTTCGCTAAATAAAGACAATGAAGTCAGTTAACTGTGCTAGTAAATGTACTCCTAAGTAAACGATTTGGTGAACAAATAGTCTTCTGTTGAATGAAACGCTAACTTGGTGGAATCTCCAAGTGCAAACTCTAGGGAGTAATACATCAAAGAGGTTGTCGTGGATTTTAGGCTTTGATGAAACAAAGTACAAATGCCAAATCATTGTAGGATCTTTCTATATAAATAGTTAGATCCTTAAAGGATACTCAAAGTACTATTATAAATCCTTGATTGGATTTCTAAGAGTACTTCCAGAAGTCATTAATCAAATTCGATGCTATGTGTTTATGAGTTGTGTGGTGTGGTGTTATAACATAGAATCTAGAGTGATCTAGGATAACGAGGCGGGTGTAATATGATAAGGGCACGGTGGATATGCCGCTGGTACTTCCTATATATAAGCGCTCTTATCATATTACCCTTCACAACGTTATCCAAAATCACTTGATGATTATGTGTTATAACGAGAGAAAGTACAAGAGAAATAATGAACAAAGTACACTTTTCAATAACATAAAAGTTACTTAATATTAGTCATATTGCCATTTACAAACCATTTTTGTCACAAGTTTTATTATCAAAACAATGTATTGCAATACTAAACTTTTTGCTATATATTGGCTTCAAAAATCTGTTCTCATTTGATAACTCACGTAGTTGTCAAAACATTGAAATACCAAACCTTTTTGCCATTAATTTGGCCAACAAAACCTATGTCACTCACCAACTTTATTGTTGTCCTTTTATTTTCACATATGTTTCAGGTATTAACACTTGCGATGATTATTCAAGTGTGCTACACATAGGAACGGACTCGGGCCTTAGACTTCTTTAAATTGAAAACAATTACTTGTATTTTGTTTGTGGATTCATGTTAGGATCGATTCCATAACTCCGTTGACTGCGTAGATCATGTATCTTGTGCGGCATCCAAGTACGTGAGTGGAATCGATTCCGTAACTCCGTTGACTGCGTAGATCACGTATCTTGTGCGGAATCCAAGTACGTGAGTGGATCAAACAAGAACAAGTTAAATATAATGTGTGTTCTATTGATTGATGATCAGTACATAACTGTGAAACACTTGGACAGAGTTTTGTTACTCTAGCATCCAAAGTTACAAATGAAATGAACAAGACACCTATTTATAGACATCCTTAGCACAAATGGACATTTCGTGAGGATGGACTTTTCTGAACCTTGTCTTGAACATCTGATAGCTACGATACATTATTGACGCAAGCAATAGACATATGCACTCACAGACTCCCCCTTGGATATTGCTGCAGTCAATCTCGTAGCTTTTTCTTTCACTCTGAGTCTTCATGAAGCTTTAACATCTTCAGCACCATAGACTCCTCTTTACTTTAACAACTCTCCTTGAATTTGGGTCCTGCTTCAACAGCTCCCCCTTTCGACAGATTCTCTCTCCAGGCTCCCCATTGCATTAAGCTCTCAGCTTTTAGCTTTCTGGATCTGAAACCTGGCTTAAAATTATATGACAATTCAAAACACATATGAGAGAATATCTAATCATTTTTAGATCAATAACCTGGCTCTTTGCAAGATTGATTATATAACAATTCAAAACATTTGAGATATCCAGGTTCAGAAGCTTAGCTTTTAACACAAAGATTTTGACATTTAAAGCTTTTAGAATATCAAGGACTAGGTTATTGCCCGCGTGAAACGCGGTTCTAACAAATGAAGATAAATTTATTTGTTGAAAATTAAAATCGTGTAAAAAAACAAATACAATGGAATAACAAATCATTAAATTTCAGTAAGAATTTCCTAAAAAAAATACAGAGTAATACACAATGAAAAACTTGATAGCAAATAATATATTAGGCTGTATAAAAAAAAAGAGAAAATAATAGTTGGAAATGTTGTTATAACAATTATATGAAATCCTTCCAACGGCTTTTCTGGTAACCTGAAGCAGGTGAAAATATTAAAATGACGAAACTGCCCCTTGAAAATTAATGAAATAAGTAAGATGGATACCTATTGTTCCGAAAGCTTTGCGAACAACTGTTACAAGGTCAGATGCATATATAGATATGTAGTCAACTTTACTGATGGACAGCGAAGCCTTTTTTTCAGCCTCTTTTAAAGATTATGGGCCACTACTGGCTTTGACTATCACTGCAATATTACATATGAAGTATATTGATTCACAATTGTACTTAAGTTCCAAAATACAACATGTTTTAATGATTCAAATTACAAGGCAGCTACACTCCACATTGGTTTTAAATTTCTATTTCACACATTACACATAACTTGCCTATTCATGACTTAAAACAAAAGAGTGAAAATTAAAACATAGTGTACAATCAAAGTAAAAAGTAAACGGAAGTAAAATAGCAAAGGTAGTAGTTACATCGTTCACTATCCAGAGGTCTTAGCACCTCGCCTATGATCTGTCCAACGCTTTGAAGGGACTTCAAATCGTCTTCCGTTTTGGCATAATCCTTCTTTGTGCTCTGCAATGTCTCTCTCACTGCATACATATATTTTGATACAGTCAGTCATAATTAGGAAAAATGTCATTGATGAATATGTCAACATCAAGTAGACATATAATGTAAGTAACAAAGCAAGCTTAGACAAACAGATTAGAAGTACAGATCTGGTTGGCTCCAAGCCTTAAACCAAGACTGTGTAGACCAAGAAAACATAACATCATTTCAAATCCACTCCCAACGGAATAACTCGGACAGATTTAGCAGAGGCGTCTCTAAGAATTCACGTACCCTGTTCGTGATTGAAAAAATGTGCCCTTGTGTTATGTTTTGTTATTATTTAAAAAAGATCAAATCATTATTGGGCTTAATAAACATAATTCCAAGTGGGCTAAATTCTAAACCATAAAAAATGATTTGTAAATGTACCTATATTGAAAGTGGTATGTGTTTACTATTTAAAAAATAACATATACGTATCAGATTTTTTTTTAAATCGCATGCCCCTCGAAATCGTGGGCCTTGTGCAGAGGTCCTCCCCGCACACCATCAAAGCCTCCCATGAGATTTAGCCGCGAGACAATCGGAGGTGCGACATCACCTCATCACCCGGTCTTTCGTCGAATAGGCCGCCGGTGCTCCACCGGAAACTCATCGGTCTCCTTCTACCCTGATCTCTCTTCTCTCGAAACATTTCTCTCTCTAAAAAAGTGATTAACCAAAAGGATATAAATATATCAAACCCTTATAACATATCAAAGATCAATAATATACCTCGGATATAAGTCAATTCTTTGGAAAAAGCTTCACAACTTCATGAGTAAGAATAACATGCCTACAAATCACAAATCAGAAGTAATTATAAAAAAATATTCAAAAGCTGTCATCTTCAACACCTTAAGACCGACAACCCAAGTAGGCTTGTCTTGGAGATCAAGAAAACCATGGAGATAGAAAATGCAACTGTTCAGTTAACGAATTCTCACCAGTCAGTTTTAACTTTTGATAGAATACATTTTTAGAACGGTTTCGGAACACCCCTACCAGGGAGTATGAAATCATCCAAAAAGAGTAATTGGTGTATTTTGTATTCCAATTCACCGTCCACATAACAGAAAAGTATGGTAGTGTTCGTTTCACAAAATGGAATCGGAATTAAATCTAAATTACCCGGTTCATCTCCTTTTTTTTGGATACAAGATAGGTATGTCATTTTACATATTTTACATTCCAATAATTCCATTGACAACTATACCACAAACACATTATGGGATTTCAAAGGAATTCTTAAAATTCCCATTCCATTACACTCCACAAACACTACCTAACTTGTGTTAACTGTTTATCAACTTGAAAATTCACATGTCAAAGTTAATATGCTACAACGTATGATGCATATGTATTGCCAAAGCTAACAGTGATTCAGAATCTAAGACCATTATTCCTAATTTCGTATGCAAAAATATATAAATAAAAACAAAATCAGAAAAATGACAATCTCAAATGCATTTCATAAAAAACGAAAAGACCCACTTGTCCAACAACTGCGGCGAGTGGAAAGTACCGTCTTCCATGAGTAACAATGGCGGAGAGGGTGGCGGCGCCATCGTTGGATTCAAGAGTTGCTGATGCACGAATGCGGAAACGATGGATGTTGTTGTTGTTGTGTGCGTAAATTGAAGGGGAATATGAAAGGGGGGTTTGTTTATGTAGAATCACCAGTAACAGACAGCTGGGATTGCAGAAGCGCCATGGAAGAGTGAAAGGGGGAGAGAGAAAAAAAAGTAGATCTTTGTTGTAGGAGAAACATTTTACAATCGATTGAGAACAAAGGAGAGAGGTAAGATAAAGAAACGGCTGAAATTTTGGGGATGTGATTAGGGTTAGGAAGAAAGTACGGAACACAAAAAAGGAGGCGTGGATAGTGTAGATGATGAACACGTTAGCAAATGAAATGAGGGGTTGACATGTGTCCCAAATGAATATGGAGGGGACAAGTGTCCCAACCTTGTTCCTTTATTATATATAAAGATTTGCAACCTAACTCTAATGCAGAAACAAATCACCTGGCTCTCTCCCCTTATCAAATAACTCTATATCTGACAATCAAAGAATCCAATCACCATAATTCTCGCAGATAATCTTCCAAGTCCAAATTAATAACCTTGGAGATTTCACAAACTGTTTTTGAATTTTTTCATTAAACACCTCAAGTTTCAAATTAATGAACTTGTTTATTTTCTAAGACATGTCCAGCATACTTAGATTTTGAAACTCAGCTTTCCAACACCGGTTGTCGAAACATAAAGCAGAATCAAAATCTTTTTGTATTTTTGCAAAGATTATGCTAAAACACACTTAAAATCTTTTTGTGATTTTTCTGTAATGAAATGTAAACTATTTACAAACATATTTTTGTTTGAGTTCGCGTCAGAAGATCATATCAGTTTATGACTAATCACTAGCACCGTTGACCTTTTATAGACTTTAAATTCTAGACGATTCACCTAGATTGTCAGTATATTGACCCACTTAAATTTTCACACAAATTTCAATTGATTCAAGATACGAGATTTAGTGTTTAAAGAACTTAACTTATTCGCGTGTCCCACCTCAGAATATACTCCCGTATCAAGATTCCCTAGATTCAGTCTTACAGGTGAATATACCTAAATGATATCTGTCTCTGGGTTAGTGCGAGGCCTTGAGAGCTCAGGTATGAACTACCGTTCAGTCAAAGAGATAAAGGCTCGACTTAAAGGTGTGTTCCACTTAGGAATCTTCTTTACAACTGCACTTGATTTAAATCTTTCGATACTTTCTCAATTTTTATGCAGAGGGAAAGCTTTAAGCGTAAAAGCATTATACGAGGTCTAGGTCATTGCTGACGCAAAATCAGAAGACAAAGTATAATACCCAAGATATCAATAAGTATAAAGACCTAGTATCTCAGAATTAGGCAACCTCTCAAATGAAATTTCGGAGTACTAAGTCCATATATCCGAGAGATGTTCCCCACGAGATAAGAAAGTTATTGATTTAGGTTTATATCTCGAAATCAATCTACTGAATGTGTAAAAACCTACTGGCATATCATCAGTGAGACCGTTTATCACATTTTAACATTCCAATTCTTTAGCATGTTGTGACTGTCTTACTGATGTACTATCATTTCCTCTTTTTACACAAAACTCTTTTTCAATTTTCTCATGTTTTTGGCTTTTTCAAATTTTCAAATGTTTTTGTATTTTCAAATTTTTACTCCCCCTAAAATCCAAAATATTAACGAAAATTTGACAACCCAATGTAGATAGCTTCATCTCGCTATCCATTTTCTGCTTTACATGCTCTGTTTTGCATAAAGTACCACCATGATTTACAACACATTGATTTTTAACAGTTTGAAAATCGTTTTTCAATTTTGTTTAATCATGTTTGTTCAGCCGTGAGGGTTTCGGCATATTCCATCAACATTATTTCAAAATTTTTTATTTTTGATTTTTAACAATTAGAAAACAAACAATTTTTATGGTTTTCTGTTTTTCTATTTTTAGGGTTTTTTATTTATGTTTTATTCATTTACAAAAACAAACCAACACTCCCTGATTTTCAATCATAGGGACCTGCCTCCTCCTGTGCCAAGTTGCTCCTCTCCTCGTGTTGACATTCAGCTGTCTTCAGGAGCACTGCACATTCAATCAACTCAATTACTTGAATAAGGCAACCCAGACCTGTTTGACCTTGGGTATTGTCACACAATACGAATCACTGAGTTCTGGAAAATCTTTATCATTTTTAACAAACACTTTTTCTTTCTTATTTTCAACCTTCTTGCTTGAACTAATTTTCCATTTATCATTCACAGAAGCATTTTGTTGCTTGATCACCCAAATTTGTCCTGTTGAAACATTTCTTTAATAAAATCTTGAATCAGTTTGAATGTTTTGTTTTGACAAATCAACTTTACGTTTCCAGATTTGTTTTGTTTCAAACTTAGACGTTTTTTATTTCCATGTTTGTTTTGACTTTGAAAGATCAACCTTTTGTTTCCAAATCTGTTTCGGCTCTAATTTGGATGTCTTTGGCTTCCAAGTTTGTTTTTGCTCAAATTTAGTTGACTTCTGTTTTTCAACCTCAACTTTTTTTTTCTCAACATCAACAGGCTTCAGATTCGGACATTTGCGACCAACATGTCCAATTTGATCACATTGAAAACGTGTTTTCTTTGAAACATCTTTAGCATGTTGTTGTTTCTTTTCTGAGCATAGAAGTCTTCATTAGTATGTCGACTAAATCAAAGTTCTTTCTCTTCTTCGAACTTGTTCCATGAACAAAGTTCATCATTTTCTGAAGATTTTTCTCATTAAACCTGTTCTGTTTTTGTTTCTTTTTATAACCCAACCCAGCCTTCAAGTTTTTCTTTTTATAACTAGGTTTGTTATGAAAAGACTTCTTGCTCTTCCCAGCAAATTTTGCAATTTCAGCTTTCTTGATTTCTACCAGTTTGAAAACTTTGTCAATCTTTTCCGAAATCACATTTTGAATCGGAAATTCAATATCTGAGAACAATTTGTCCGATCCAATCATGTAATATGCCAATCCAATTGAATCATCATTCACATTTTTGTCAGATTTTGAAATCTTTAGATAATTTTTATGAAAAATTATCTCATTTTCATCATGTGATTCAGACTTATCAGTTTTGGTAGAATCCTCTTTCAAAACGCTTTCAACTACCTTACCTACCACCTCTAAATCACCAAGATCATCAGATTTGGAGTAAGTCACATCAATGTTGTCAGGCAGTTGGTCAACAATGTTTATTGCTTTTTCCACCTTTTCGTCATCATAGAATGTATGATTATTCTCCAACGGTGGTCGTACCTGATGATATTCTGACCAAATTCCCTTTTTGTTCTTTTCAGAATCATGATCAACTGGTGTGATGTTGAAAATACGTTCGAGAATATACGAAGAAGCATTATAACTTTGAAGTTTATTGACTTTCTTTTCTTTCTCAGCTAATTCTTTTTAACTTCAGCAAGTTCATCAATATATTGATTTAAAACACATTGTTTACCCTCATACTTGGCTTCAACAAGTTTTGTTGTTTCTAAACATTTTGAAAGTCTTCTTTCCATACTTTATTCTTGATTCTTCAAAGTTTCAAAAGCTTTTTTTTACTGTATGATATGACAATTTCATTCCTTCGTATGCTTTTTGCAACTCTTGAATAATATTATCTTTTTGTAAACATTCGTTGCATTCTACTAAACACTTTTGTTTTAAAATTTTATTTTCTTTTTCAAGATCATCAAATTTCTGTGTTAGCTCTTCTTCTTTTTGTTTCAAAAACTTTTCAATTTCAAACATTTCGTTATATTTTTCTTTAAAAACATTTTATATTTTTGTAAACTCAATGTTTCTGGCTCTTAAGTTTTAATCCTTCTCAGCATAGGCACTGCATGTTTCCATGCATTTCCTCCACTCTTCAGTTTTGTGTTCAATTTTAACATCAATTTCATCATTATTGTCCATTGACTTAGCCTTATTAGACGACTCCGTAAATTCAGTTTGAGTTTTTACTTCAGTTTTATCTTCCAACATTGTGTTGTCGGCCGTCTTCTTCAAAATCTCATTCATCATCTTTTGGCTCTCATCAATGATCTCTTCCACACTCTTCTTCTTTTCTACGCTCGTATAAATCACCCTTTTTATTCCCTCTTCCACTTCTTTCTCATACATCTTATCTTCTTTGATCTTTGAGTAAAATACTCTTGCAGTTGGAATAGCTGCAACCAGTGCTTTAAAATCCACCATGCCTGGATCCACTGTTGGGTTCCCTTTAGGATCTAGATAGCACTTCCTCTCATCATCCCATCTGTTTGCACCCTTTGCTTCCATGAAAACATCATACACCTCACTCAACCTCATACGTGCATGACATTTTTCTCGACTTAGTCTTGCATACATGATTTTCACCTGTAAACAATCAACAAACAATTAAACACTTTTGAAAAACAAACATTATGAAAACCCTTGAAATGTGCGGATGTCAAATGATGTGGTTTGCTGATTCGCGCGGATGTGTGTGAGACTTGATTCGTATAAATCAAGAATGTTCCAAAACCTTAACTTTGCGCGAATTTACAAACTCTTTGATACTTGATCCGTGAATAACAACCAATCTCACACCGTGCGGATCAAGGAATCCTTGATTCGTGCAAGATTATGACAGCTTGATCCGTGATTATTGTTAACTCCAAGTTCGTGCAAGGTATGACCACCTAATCCGTGAATAATATGTGACAATAATTCTTGCGGATGAAGAATGATGTTCACGGATCCACTAAAAACAAGATTGTAACCCTAATAGTTCTAGATCTGCACAGATGCTATTAACACCCGGTTCGTGCGAACTGACTTCAAGTCTATGCGCTGATGAATTAAGCTGAATCATGCGAACCCAATGTGACAACTGGCAAAAATAATGGTAATTCCGTACAACTTAAACACTTGGTTTAACATTTAATTTCTCTCGTTACGATTTAATTATTGCATGATTAGATCGTATAAGTTCTAGCAATCATAGGACGTGGTTAAAAATACTAAACGATATTAACACAATCGCTATGTCGCGAGAAAACCGCAAACTATGTTCCAATATGTTGGCAAAATGCTAAAAGCACTATTCACCTGAGCACACTATTCATGCCAGCAAGTTCTGAAAACTGGCGGAACAAGCGACGAATGGCATGAACGCACTTCATAGTTGAGATATGAATAAAAACCCCTAATTAGGGACACCAAACACAAAAACACATTTACTTTCCGGTAAATGCACTTAATTGCACTTTATCCATTATGCGCCAAAATACAACCGAAACAGAATGTCC
Source organism: Helianthus annuus (assembly GCF_002127325.2). NCBI lineage: Eukaryota > Viridiplantae > Streptophyta > Magnoliopsida > Asterales > Asteraceae > Helianthus > Helianthus annuus. The sequence continues at coordinate 104,908,907 of NC_035448.2, forward strand.
GCGGCACTAGAAAATAACGTTTTACAACGTCCGTAGAACTTATAAATAACATTTTACATCATAAATAAGCTTAGGGATATCAATGGGATACTCGAAACAATTACTCCCGGTGTCACGCCACAACTTTCACACACTGTCCAAACTCGAGCCAATAGGCGAATAAATTATATTTCTATCTTCCAATCTCCTAAACTAAAAGGGTAGCGAACTAGTTAACGATATTTTGGTGTCATAAACACCTTGAATAGATGTCATAGCATCGATGGTAAATTAGAACCTAAGCTCCCGGTACTACACCACAACTTTCGTATATCACCCGATATCGAACCGGTGAGCGAACTAGTGGTATTTTTGTCACCTAAAACTAATACCCACTAAACTAGTAAACTAGTTAAACCTTACTTAAAATTCTGAACTATCATTAACACCTAAAATGAACCTAGTTTGTCTAAATGACCAAAATATCTAAATGTTTAACATTTCACACATGTTATATATGTTAAAAAAAAATCAAATCATATCCTAGCCTCATCATTCACGAGCATGAGGGCTCAACTTCAATCACCATACTTGTACTAGAATTTGACATGGGAAGTATGGTTTAAAATTATGATTTTTGACTAGTGAAGACCAATAAGAAGATAACCATACCATATCACACTAACCTCCATCATTCTTATAACATTTCCACATAAACAAAAAAAACCCTCCTCATTCTCTTTTGGTTACGGCAGCCCCAAACAACCTCCTTCAACCTTCCATTTTCAATTTTTTTATCACCACATTTCAAGCAATTATAAGCCACTTCAAAATAATCAAAGATGGTGTAAGGCATGGATGCATACTAGGAGCATATTCTCACCACTTGGAGCTTAATCTTCTTCTTAATTATCCTATAATCTTGTGCAAAGTTGTAAGCTCTCACTAACCATCTTTTTAAGCTTATTATTATGTCTAGATCAAGGATGTACAAGTTGATCATCTTGAAATCAAAGAAAAAATCCACTCAAAACCCTAAACCAAAACTTAACAACTTACTAAATGTGAAGTATGATGTGATTATTATGTGTTATAGAGTTGTATGAGTTGTATGATCTTGCTTATCTTGGTTAAAATAAGTTGTTTAAACTTATAATTTAAGTTGAGCATGTTGTTTATTTAGTGTAGTAACTTAAATAAGTGATGATCTTGTTATATTAGGCTTAAAAATACGATTTAAACAACTAAGTGTTTAAATCATGAAAAATCATCATCATTATGTTCATGAGCTTTATACATATATGTGTTAAACTTGAATGATTAAGGACTATGATGGCCTAAACTTGATATTTTAAGAACTAATAAATGTGATTTTTTTAAAGTAACAAGTGATTTAATATATGGTTATAAAAAAAAAAGAACTACATTTAGAAAGTCTTAACATGTAAGACATAAAGGTCTTGAAATCTTTTTTTAGAAAAATGAATATGTAAAAGCTCATGAATTTAGAGAATGAATGGGGATATTTGGCTACTTGAAAGTATGGATTGTGAAGATTAGTATGATAATAATGTTAATGGTAAATTGAAAATGATTTTTTTTTAAACATGTATTAAATACATGGGAAAAACGCCATAGTTTAGGGAAACTATGGCGAAATTTTATAAAAATTTAATCGCGATTAAAAAGAGATTAATGGGGTGATTAGCATGGTTAATCGTGATTAGTAACTTTAATTGCGATTAACGACTTTAATCGTAATTAGACGAACCCTAATGAAAAGGGTTAAGTTTTAACTATCTAAGAGTATGCTAACACTAAAAGGTATATTTATTAAATAAAATGGGTAAAACTAAAGTATATAAATCAATATAATTTTTGAAGAAAAATTATATATATTTTCATTACCTTCTTTGGTGTATAATACATGTATAAGTATGTGTATGTACTAGTACTAGGAAAATGTACTAAAATAACACATACAATTTTTATAATAAATATACACATACACTACGACCGAAACCTTACAAACATTCACAAGTGTGATGTTAGTCGCGAACCGTCGTGCCTACTAAAAATGCACAATTGTAATACAATAACTTAAGGCGCGAGCATCGGACGACGCTTTTTGCATAATCGGCGAAACAGACCATCTCCACACCAAAAATATAAAGACAACTTACGGTGACAATTATAATAAACAAACAACATATTCTAGACACTTGAAATTTATATACACACGACAACGAAAAATTGGAAAGTTTAACTTTGATCATAACGCCAAGTGTGCTTAGAAAAAAAAAATAAAATAAATAATAATAATAACAAGTCACTAGCATAACTAGTAAATGCTACCAAAATTTACTAAACACTAAATTGGGCTAAAAATATAACATTTTGGGCTTTTAAATTAATAGTGGGCTTAAGATAACATAAATTGTGGGCTAAGCCCAATTTCTAAATAGATGGGCAATGGCCCATTTCCATAAACCTTATAAAAGCCCATTTGTAATAAATAATATGGGCTAGGCCCAAATACATCAATATTATGGACTAAGCCCAACAACCTAAAAGACATGGGCTAGGCCCAAAGACAAAATACGTGGGTTAAGCCCAATGACACTAAGATGTGGGCTAGGCCCAATGTAAAATACATGTGTAATTTTTATAATTATATATTATAAAAATATATTATAAATACGGTATACCTACACATATAATACGGAATGCCTACACGTATAAATACGGTATACCTACACGTATAACACAGTATACCTACACGTATTATACGATGCCCCTACACGTATAAATACAGTATATCTACCCGTATAAATAGGTATACGTACACGTATAAAGCACACAAATACAAGTATACATACGGTATGTGTATAAAGGACTCTAGTACATGACGATATACACACATACACTTGTTGAAGTGTACTCTCTCACTAAGGTTGTATACATACGACAACGTATTTCGACGTTAAAAATAAATATTTTTAACACTCTTTACACTTATATTTGTATAACAAATATAAAGCACCAAGGTATACATATGAAACAAGTGCCAACATATTACTAAAAATATACAAGTGTTCCAAAATCTATATGAAAATAATAAACGTTCAAGATGAACAACGAGTACAAGGTCTAGGAAAGACCGACGTGTCTAATGAGTTAGAACCCTTGTAGGTTGACTCACGCTTACGGAACACGGTTGCTAGAGCTTATTGCTGGACGCAATACAGTGAGTTCATGTCCCCCTTTTCTTTTAACGTTTTGGTTTACAACTTTCGGGGGGAAATACATGTCAAACATAGGTATGATTAAGTTATGGAATGAACTCTTAGATCATGTGAGCATAGGCTGAAACTGAGGTGCCATTAATCCTTTTGAGGACCAAGGAACAAAGGTTAGATCTAATGGGTATGGGCGAGCCCCACTCACGGTCCAGGAGTGACCACTAGAGTGCTGTTGTGTCCATCGTCAAGAGTTCGACACTTAAATTGCCTACGCGGGTTGAGTACCTCCTATGTCGTCACATATATTAATGTCCTTGCAAAACATTAATGATCAACATGTTCATAGACGCTTTACATACCTACTTATAAACTGAACTTTCAAATGTTTTTGAGATTCATCTGATGCGCATTACACATAAAACACATGAACTCGCTCAACTTTTGTTGATGTTTTCAAACTCACATGTATTTCAGGAAACTAATGGAACTTGGGTGCTGGTGTTTATTATGAAGCTTTTGGATTACAAGTCATCGATGTCATCCCTTTTGGAGGGTTTGGTCCATATATCTCATCTTCAATGAGATATAGGATGCAAAGCCTCATGTTTTAAACTGGTGTTTAACTCGTCTTTTGTAAAACTTATAACTTATGTCGTTTGGCATTTTAAACAAACTTATGATGTGTAATATTTTTATTATATCAATTGATGAACATCGCATGTTTTTATTCATGTAGCTGTTTACTTATATCGTATGCAATGAGAACTAATCAAGTTCACACCGCGTGCTTCCGCTAATGAGCGGGTGTGACAGATTGGTATCAGAGCTTCGATTGTAGTGAACTAGGATTCCTTCTCGAGTCTAGTCTACAATCACTAGGATCCTCCCACGAAAACATTTTGTGTTTGTAAAATGTTTTTCATTGCATATACAAAAGCACCAAGGTCCGAAAACAAAACTCTTTTCAAGAAAACAATGCGAGGACATTAATTGGGGCATGGTCTATATGGGATAGACTTGCCGAACTAGAACTACCGCGCACAATAACAATGTGATAACATGTGATATGCTACATTTATTTGCTTACGTATATAACAAGTAATATTATTATTTAGTGATACATATATATGAGTTGTACGGATTGTTCTTGTCAGGGTACTATGGCATCATCAGCTAGCAGTGGCATTTACGACCATCATGACCACATGGACGTACCATCTGACGATGAGCCCATGGAGGAGATCATTCCCTCTGATGATGAGGACCTTGATGATTTCCAACCGTTTGCGCTGCCAGGCCATGACATGGTGGATGACGTTCTAGCTGTGGGGCCACAGTTGAACCCGTTTGTTATCATTGGTCATCCTGATGGAGCTCACATCGTTGACTACATTCCACTAGAGGTTGCTCCTCTCGCTGCGGTCCCGGGGTTTATTGTTGTGTCTGATGACGAGGATGACGTTCCCGTCATACATGTCCATAGTTTGGACGATGAGATTGATGGTGGTGATGCCTTGGACATAGCCATTCTAGAGGTTTCCTCTCCTATCGTATCTGTGGTAGACCTATCCTCTTCGGGCTCTAGCGACGTCGCATCATCCTCAGCTGTACCCATTGCTACACCTGCAGTTGTCCCGTCTGATCCACCGACACCACACACTACTCCCGTCACTCCCACTACTGGACACCCATTTTCACCGCATGTTGCTGATCCCCATCACACTGTCGCATCTATCCTTTTCACTCATGAGATTCCAGCGCCCCGCCCTGGGGAGGGCACTTCTCGACAGCCGACCTCTCTCGATACCCATGTGCCGGCTGATCACTGGTCTACACGACACCCTCCGCCTCATATGTCCGAGTCTGACCCATATCATCCATGTCACTATCATGCTTTCACTATCGATGATGAGATACATTCCTTACAGCTTCATATTCAAATCCTCTCCCGCCAGGTCTGGGAATTGCAGCAGTTTAGGGATGCTATGCCACCACCACCACCAGCCTACCCTCCACCACCTACCCCACCACCACCATCATCTCCACCACCTCCATCCCCTCCAGTCGTCTAGTTATCTTTTATTTGCAGGTACTCTTGTGTGGGAGTTGCAGACCCACTTTTATGTATATATGAAGACCTAGTATGAGCTGAAGACACTTGAAGATTTTTGGAAGACCAATGTAGAAGAAAAAGACTTACTACTTTTGTGTATTATGAACTTGTACGACCGGGGTTGTGTAGCCTCGAGTCCTTTTGTTTTCTTCTACTAAACAATGTATCAAGTTGTCTAATATATGAAAGCTCAGTAGTTTATTTCTTTATTATGCATTGTTGCTTACACATGTGCATGTATTGTTTATGTGATTGCATGTTTGGATGATGCGATGATTATTTACCTATTATTTATACGCATATACACCTTAGTAGACATATATTTAGTCAAAAGTATTTGTCTAATCTTCCTTGACGTTTCTTATTAGAAGACAATGCCGCCGAGGCGAAGTATCAACACAAACCCCCTACCGAGAACAGAAGCTGAACTGAATGAGCGCATCTCTCAGGCTATTGCGCAGTACGAAGCCAACCGCTCCGAGCAAAGCGGTGGTACATCAGGAAACAATCCCCCTGCCGGTAATGTTAAATCGTCTATGAAACATTACAATACTCTCGTATATTCTATTTGTACTATGTCCATGCTCATTCACGATTTGTGGTTGTAAATGTTTCAGGTTGCACGTACAAGCAGTTTTTGGACTGCAAACCTCTGAACTTCGACGGCACAGGAGGTGCCGTAGCATTTGTACGTTGGGCCGAGAAGACTGACTCAGTCCTGAGAATGAGCAAATGTCTTCCTGAACAAAGGGTTACCTACATTTCCGGTTTGTTCTTGGACGGAGCACTTTCATGGTGGAACCTTCAGGTTCAGACTAAAGGAGAAACTGCTGCGTATGCTATGAGTTGGGACGAGCTCAAGGAACTAATGAGAAAGAAGTATTGTTCTAGGGCGGAGATTCAGAAACTTGAGACCGAGTTTTGGAATTTAAGAATGATCGGATCTGATATCGCTGGATACATACAACGCTTCCACGACTTGTCAAGGGTTGTTCCCTACTTGGTGGAACCTGAGTTTAAGCGGATTGAGAGGTTCATCTGGGGACTTGCTCCTGAGATTCTGAGCATGGTTACTTCTTCTAAGCCCCCTACAATCAGCGAGGCAATCGACTTGGCTGTCGCCCTCACCGAGGAGGCTCTTCGTTTAGACAAGTTTTCAAAGCCAGGCTCTAACAAAAAAGAGACTCATGTGGAGTCTTCAAGCGGCAACAAGAGAAAGTTTTCAAACTTGAAGAAAGGCACTCAAGCAAACAACGACAACTGGAATGCGAACAAACGAAGGGAAGTGAACCCAACTCGTGGTACTAAAGCTTACGGAGCCACTAATGAGGCTAGTGGTAAAGGGTATTTGGGTTCCAAGCCTAAGTGTGATAAGTGCAAGTTTCACCACAATGGTCGATGTCCGAGAGCTAAGTGTGACAAATGTGGAAAGGAGGGGCACAACAAAGAAACATGTTGGGTAGGAACTGGAGGAAGAAATACAAACCGAGGAGGAAACAACAACAACAATCAGGGCGGAAACAATAACAACAACAACCAAGGTAGAAATGGTAATGGACGAGGCCAAGGTTGTTTTGGCTGTGGAGACTTAGGGCACTTTTTGAAGGATTGTCCTAAAGAAAATCAAGCCCGTGGAAGAGTCTTCACGATTAGAGCACGTGAAGCGCGTCAGGACCTGAACGTAGTTACGGGTACGTTCCCTATAAACCAACACTTTGCATCCATTCTGTTTGACACTGGCGCCGACTTTAGTTTTATATCTATAGAATTTAAGAACATACTTAGTCTAGAGTCGAGTAAACTAGACGTCCCGTATTCTATAGAATTGGCGAATGGAAAATTAGTCGAAGCGGATGAGGTTATCAAGGGTTGTACACTCGAGCTTGGAGAGCGAAATTTTCTTATCGACTTCTTACCCGTTGAGTTGGGCAGCTTTGACGCGGTTGTTGGAATGGATTGGTTATCCGACAATCGGGCAGAAGTGGTTTGTCACGAAAAGAGCATCCGCATCCCACTGCCGAATGAAGAAACACTTTTAATCCATGGGGAGAAACGCGAGACACCTCTACGGATCATAAATTGCATGAAGGCGTAAAAGTGTCTTCGAAAAGGCTGTATAGCCTTCCTCGCCCACGTAGTTGACAAAGAAACCAAAGAGCCGAGGCTAGAAGACATCCCTGTCGTGAAAGAATTTCCAGAAGTCTTTCCAGAAGACTTGCCTGGACTACCTCCGCAACGTCAAGTGGAGTTTCGAATTGATTTGGTGCCAGGAGCGGCACCAGTGGCGAAATCACCATATCGGTTAGCTCCGTCTGAAATGCAGGAGTTATCTACTCAGCTGCAAGAGCTGCTAGATAAAGGATTTATTAGACCGAGTTTCTCACCTTGGGGAGCTCCGGTATTATTTGTTAAAAAGAAAGACGGCAGCTTTCGCATGTGCATTGATTATAGGGAGTTAAACAAGCTGACCATCAAGAACCGATATCCCTTGCCGAGAATCGACGACCTATTCGATCAACTACAAGGTTCCAGCTACTACTCCAAGATCGATCTGAGGTCGGGTTACCATCAGTTGAGAATACAGGAAGAAAGTATCCCCAAAACGGCTTTTAGGACTCGTTACGGACATTACGAGTTTCTTGTTATGCCGTTCGGCTTAACCAATGCACCAGCGGTGTTCATGGACCTCATGAACCGTGTGTGTAAGCCGTATTTGGACAAGTTTGTGATTGTGTTTATCGATGATATCCTAATATACTCGCGAACCAAGGAGGAACACGAGCAACATTTGCGAGCTATTTTGGAACTCTTGAGAAAGGAACAACTGTATGCAAAGTTTTCGAAGTGCGAATTTTGGATTCGCGAGGTTCAATTCCTAGGTCATGTGGTAAATGAGAAGGGAATTCACGTCGACCCAGCAAAGATTGAGGCAATTAAGAATTGGGAAGCGCCTAGAACCCCTACTGAGATACGACAGTTTCTGGGATTAGCGGGCTATTATAGACGATTCATAGAGAACTTTTCAAAAGTTGCTCAACCGCTAACGTCCCTAACGCAAAAAGACAAGAAATTTGATTGGGGCGAGAAACAACAGGCGGCGTTTCAACTGCTGAAGGTTAAACTTTGTGACGCGCCTATTTTGGCCTTACCCGACGGTACCGATGACTTCATGGTTTATTGTGATGCATCGCGTCAAGGTCTTGGTTGCGTGTTGATGCAACGGGACAAAGTCATTGCGTACGCGTCTCGTCAATTAAAGGTGCATGAGAAAAATTATACCACGCACGATCTGGAGCTAGGTGCGGTGGTATTCGCGTTAAAGATCTGGCGTCACTACTTATATGGTACTCGTTGTACAATCTTCACAGACCACAAGAGTTTGCAGCACATATTCGATCAGAAAGATTTAAATATGCGGCAACGACGATGGGTCGAGTTATTGAACGATTATGATTGTGAGATAAAGTATCATCCGGGCAAGGCGAACGTTGTGGCGGATGCCCTGAGCCGTAAGGAACGTATTAAACCTCTAAGGGTGCGAGCGTTGGAGATGACCATACATAATGATCTCACTTCTCGGATTCACGATGCTCAACAAGAGGCGCTTAAACCAGAAAATATACCAGCCGAATCCTTACAAGGAATGGAGGCACAATTGGTGCCAAAGGAGGATGGAACACTGTACTTTATGGGACGAATTTGGGTCCCGTTCTTTGGCGAACTGCGAACAATTATCTTGGACGAGGCACACAAGTCAAGGTACTCTATACATCCGGGTTCGGATAAGATGTACCGAGATTTAAAAGAATTTTATTGGTGGCCTAAGCTTAAAAGCGACATTGCTGCTTATGTCGGTAAATGCCTTACCTGCGCCAAGGTTAAGGCGGAATATCAAAAGCCTTCAGGGTTGCTCCAACAACCTGAAATTCCCGTATGGAAATGGGAACAAATCTCGATGGACTTCATTACTAAGCTACCTCGAACCTCAAAAGGTCATGATATGATTTGGGTAATTGTAGATCGACTCACAAAGTCCGCACATTTTCTACCGATCAGTGAGAAGGATAGCACCAAGAAACTGGCCGAAATATATCTCAAGGAGATTGTGGCACGACATGGAGTGCCTGTTTCTATTATATCAGACCGAGATGGTCGATTTGTGTCTAGGATATGGCAATCATTCCAAAAGGCCTTTGGATCCCAACTGAACCTTAGTACGGCCTTTCACCCTCAAACGGACGGCCAAAGTGAGCGAACGATACAAACTTTGGAGGACATGTTACGTGCTTGTGTGATGGATTTGGGTGGAAACTGGGATACTCACTTGCCCTTAGTGGAGTTCTCGTACAATAATAGTTATCACACTAGCATCCAGGCCGCCCCGTTTGAAGCATTATATGGGCGAAAATGTCGGTCCCCGCTATGTTGGGCGGAGACCGGGGATAAACAACTCATTGGTCCAGATTTGGTCCAAGAAACCTCAGACAAGATCATGCAGATACGAGACCGTATCAAGATGGCTCGCGATAGACAAAAGAGCTACGCCGACAAGGGACGCAAACCATTAGATTTCGAGGTCGGAGACATGGTATTGTTAAAAGTCTCGCCTTGGAAGGGCGTAGTAAGATTTGGTAAACGTGGAAAGTTGAACCCACGTTACATTGGACCCTTCAAAGTCCTGGAAAGGATCGGAACTGTTGCATACAAGTTAGAACTACCAGAAGAACTGAGCAGTGTACACGACACGTTTCACGTGTCAAATCTCAAGAAAAGTCCTACACAAGAGACGCTTGCCATTCCAGCAGATGAGATACACGTCAACGACAAACTTCAATTTACTGAAGAACCTGTTGAGGTTACGGACTGGAAGGTCCACAAGACACGCAGGAATCGTAGGAGGCTAGTTAAAGTTCGTTGGAACTCGCGTCACGGTCCCGAGTATACGTGGGAACGTGAAGATCAAATGAAATCCAAGTACCCTCACCTGTTTCCAGATCCCCCTGCAACCGGTAGCACGACTCGAATTTCGGGACGAAATTCTTCTAACGGGGGGAGAATGTGACAACTGGCAAAAATAATGGTAATTCCGTACAACTTAAACACTTGGTTTAACATTTAATTTCTCTCGTTACGATTTAATTATTGCATGATTAGATCGTATAAGTTCTAGCAATCATAGGACGTGGTTAAAAATACTAAACGATATTAACACAATCGCTATGTCGCGAGAAAACCGCAAACTATGTTCCAATATGTTGGCAAAATGCTAAAAGCACTATTCACCTGAGCACACTATTCATGCCAGCAAGTTCTGAAAACTGGCGGAACAAGCGACGAATGGCATGAACGCACTTCATAGTTGAGATATGAATAAAAACCCCTAATTAGGGACACCAAACACAAAAACACATTTACTTTCCGGTAAATGCACTTAATTGCACTTTATCCATTATGCGCCAAAATACAACCGAAACAGAATGTCCGCGGCACTAGAAAATAACGTTTTACAACGTCCGTAGAACTTATAAATAACATTTTACATCATAAATAAGCTTAGGGATATCAATGGGATACTCGAAACAATTACTCCCGGTGTCACGCCACAACTTTCACACACTGTCCAAACTCGAGCCAATAGGCGAATAAATTATATTTCTATCTTCCAATCTCCTAAACTAAAAGGGTAGCGAACTAGTTAACGATATTTTGGTGTCATAAACACCTTGAATAGATGTCATAGCATCGATGGTAAATTAGAACCTAAGCTCCCGGTACTACACCACAACTTTCGTATATCACCCGATATCGAACCGGTGAGCGAACTAGTGGTATTTTTGTCACCTAAAACTAATACCCACTAAACTAGTAAACTAGTTAAACCTTACTTAAAATTCTGAACTATCATTAACACCTAAAATGAACCTAGTTTGTCTAAATGACCAAAATATCTAAATGTTTAACATTTCACACATGTTATATATGTTAAAAAAAAATCAAATCATATCCTAGCCTCATCATTCACGAGCATGAGGGCTCAACTTCAATCACCATACTTGTACTAGAATTTGACATGGGAAGTATGGTTTAAAATTATGATTTTTGACTAGTGAAGACCAATAAGAAGATAACCATACCATATCACACTAACCTCCATCATTCTTATAACATTTCCACATAAACAAAAAAAACCCTCCTCATTCTCTTTTGGTTACGGCAGCCCCAAACAACCTCCTTCAACCTTCCATTTTCAATTTTTTTATCACCACATTTCAAGCAATTATAAGCCACTTCAAAATAATCAAAGATGGTGTAAGGCATGGATGCATACTAGGAGCATATTCTCACCACTTGGAGCTTAATCTTCTTCTTAATTATCCTATAATCTTGTGCAAAGTTGTAAGCTCTCACTAACCATCTTTTTAAGCTTATTATTATGTCTAGATCAAGGATGTACAAGTTGATCATCTTGAAATCAAAGAAAAAATCCACTCAAAACCCTAAACCAAAACTTAACAACTTACTAAATGTGAAGTATGATGTGATTATTATGTGTTATAGAGTTGTATGAGTTGTATGATCTTGCTTATCTTGGTTAAAATAAGTTGTTTAAACTTATAATTTAAGTTGAGCATGTTGTTTATTTAGTGTAGTAACTTAAATAAGTGATGATCTTGTTATATTAGGCTTAAAAATACGATTTAAACAACTAAGTGTTTAAATCATGAAAAATCATCATCATTATGTTCATGAGCTTTATACATATATGTGTTAAACTTGAATGATTAAGGACTATGATGGCCTAAACTTGATATTTTAAGAACTAATAAATGTGATTTTTTTAAAGTAACAAGTGATTTAATATATGGTTATAAAAAAAAAAAAAGAACTACATTTAGAAAGTCTTAACATGTAAGACATAAAGGTCTTGAAATCTTTTTTTAGAAAAATGAATATGTAAAAGCTCATGAATTTAGAGAATGAATGGGGATATTTGGCTACTTGAAAGTATGGATTGTGAAGATTAGTATGATAATAATGTTAATGGTAAATTGAAAATGATTTTTTTTTAAACATGTATTAAATACATGGGAAAAACGCCATAGTTTAGGGAAACTATGGCGAAATTTTATAAAAATTTAATCGCGATTAAAAAGAGATTAATGGGGTGATTAGCATGGTTAATCGTGATTAGTAACTTTAATTGCGATTAACGACTTTAATCGTAATTAGACGAACCCTAATGAAAAGGGTTAAGTTTTAACTATCTAAGAGTATGCTAACACTAAAAGGTATATTTATTAAATAAAATGGGTAAAACTAAAGTATATAAATCAATATAATTTTTGAAGAAAAATTATATATATTTTCATTACCTTCTTTGGTGTATAATACATGTATAAGTATGTGTATGTACTAGTACTAGGAAAATGTACTAAAATAACACATACAATTTTTATAATAAATATACACATACACTACGACCGAAACCTCACAAACATTCACAAGTGTGATGTTAGTCGCGAACCGTCGTGCCTACTAAAAATGCACAATTGTAATACAATAACTTAAGGCGCGAGCATCGGACGACGCTTTTTGCATAATCGGCGAAACGGACCATCTCCACACCAAAAATATAAAGACAACTTACGGTGACAATTATAATAAACAAACAACATATTCTAGACACTTGAAATTTATATACACACGACAACGAAAAATTGGAAAGTTTAACTTTGATCATAACGCCAAGTGTGCTTAGAAAAAAAAAATAAAATAAATAATAATAATAACAAGTTACTAGCATAACTAGTAAATGCTACCAAAATTTACTAAACACTAAATTGGGCTAAAAATATAACATTTTGGGCTTTTAAATTAATAGTGGGCTTAAGATAATATAAATTTTGGGCTAAGCCCAATTTCTAAATAGATGGGCAATGGCCCATTTCCATAAACCTTATAAAAGCCCATTTGTAATAAATAATATGGGCTAGGCCCAAATACATCAATATTATGGACTAAGCCCAACAACCTAAAAGACATGGGCTAGGCCCAAAGACAAAATACGTGGGTTAAGCCCAATGACACTAAGATGTGGGCTAGGCCCAATGTAAAATACATGTGTAATTTTTATAATTATATATTATAAAAATATATTATAAATACGGTATACCTACACATATAATACGGAATGCCTACACGTATAAATACGGTATACCTACACGTATAACACAGTATACCTACACGTATTATACGATGCCCCTACACGTATAAATACAGTATATCTACCCGTATAAATAGGTATACGTACACGTATAAAGCACACAAATACAAGTATACATACGGTATGTGTATAAAGGACTCTAGTACATGACGATATACACACATACACTTGTTGAAGTGTACTCTCTCACTAAGGTTGTATACATACGACAACGTATTTCGACGTTAAAAATAAATATTTTTAACACTCTTTACACTTATATTTGTATAACAAATATAAAGCACCAAGGTATACATATGAAACAAGTGCCAACATATTACTAAAAATATACAAGTGTTCCAAAATCTATATGAAAATAATAAACGTTCAAGATGAACAACGAGTACAAGGTCTAGGAAAGACCGACGTGTCTAATGAGTTAGAACACTTGTAGGTTGACTCACGCTTACGGAACACGGTTGCTAGAGCTTATTGCTGGACGCAATACAGTGAGTTCATGTCCCCCTTTTCTTTTAACGTTTTGGTTTACAACTTTCGGGGGGAAATACATGTCAAACATAGGTATGATTAAGTTATGGAATGAACTCTTAGATCATGTGAGCATAGGCTGAAACTGAGGTGCCATTAATCCTTTTGAGGACCAAGGAACAAAGGTTAGATCTAATGGGTACGGGCGAGCCCCACTCACGGTCCAGGAGTGACCACTAGAGTGCTGTTGTGTCCATCGTCGAGAGTTCGACACTTAAATTGCCTACGCGGGTTGAGTACCTCCTATGTCGTCACATATATTAATGTCCTTGCAAAACATTAATGATCAACATGTTCATAGACGCTTTACATACCTACTTATAAACTGAACTTTCAAATGTTTTTGAGATTCATCTGATGCGCATTACACATAAAACACATGAACTCGCTCAACTTTTGTTGATGTTTTCAAACTCACATGTATTTCAGGAAACTAATGGAACTTGGGTGCTGGTGTTTATTATGAAGCTTTTGGATTACAAGTCATCGATGTCATCCCTTTTGGAGGGTTTGGTCCATATATCTCATCTTCAATGAGATATAGGATGCAAAGCCTCATGTTTTAAACTGGTGTTTAACTCGTCTTTTGTAAAACTTATAACTTATGTCGTTTGGCATTTTAAACAAACTTATGATGTGTAATATTTTTATTATATCAATGGATGAACATCGCATGTTTTTATTCATGTAGCTGTTTACTTATATCGTATGCAATGAGAACTAATCAAGTTCACACCGCGTGCTTCCGCTAATGAGCGGGTGTGACACCCAATTGTCAACTGATTCGTGCGGATCAACACATAAGTTGATCCATGCATACCATGTAATATTGAATCGTGCGTATGTAGTAATGGTAGATTTGAGAATACTGATTTTAACCAAACCTAATCAACAATCTCTTTAGATTCGTGAATCCTTTGTTCATGCAAACCCAGATCAAACTGATCCGTGAATACTTAATCAAGATCTGATCCATGAAAACTAAACTGAGTTGATTCGTGCAAGCTTTTCAAGTCGATCCATGATAAAAGAACTCTGGATTCGTTCGAATGTGAAGTCTCAGACTCGTGTAAGTGCAGTTGATTCGCGTGGACCAATGTACAGAATCAGTTAGTCCGAATCAACTATATACAAGTCTGTGTGAATCCACAAATACTTGATTCGTGACTGCTGATTTGTGATTAGGTTGATTCGTGATAATTGATTCGTGAATAACCAAACTACACTCTTGATCCGTGATTAATGTGTTGATCCGTAACAATTTTAAGTCCTGGTTCGCGTGGATCAAGCTTTACTTGATCCACACTTATGAAATTGGTTAATGTAGATTCGTGACAAAAATCCAAACTCAAAATGTTAATCCGTACGTAGCTGAATTGAACCTCAAAATACATCTAGGTTCGTGCGATCCAAGGTTTTTCAGATCCGTATGTATGTAATTCTGACAAACTCAGAACTGTTTAACCTAAATCCGTGCAACAAACATCAAAGTAAATCACTGTGAGTCAAAGAACTAGATCCATTTGTGCTAAACTAGATACGCTCAATCCTTGATTCGTGCTAAACTAGATCCGCTCAATCCTTGATTCGTGCTAAACTAGATCCGCTCAATCCTTGATTCTTATGGAGGAGCCTTATGTCGAACCGTGCGGATCAAGATAATAACTTCCAGATCCGTGCGGATCAACAAAAGAAGTTGATTCGTTCAAACAGTTTAGCACACAACCAGTTCACTTTCTTCATAGTTTTTTCACGGATTTGATAAAGATTTAGTTTGAATTCAGTTATGAAACCTTGTAGGATTGTTCAAAAACACTTTTCGCACAATATGTATGAAAATAAGATGTTTTATCCTTGAAATCAGCCTGATTTTGTGTTTGAAAGTTAAAAAAGAAATGTAGAAGATGAGTAGAAGAAGATATGATGAAATTGGCTCCGAATTTAATGAAATCGGCTTGATTCTTGTGTCTTCGGTCCTTGCAATCAATCTCCCGCTCTGATACCACTTATGGATTCATGTTAGGTTCGATTCCGTAACTCCGTTGACTGCGTAGATCACGTATCTTATGCGGAATCCAAGTACATGAGTGGATCAGACAAGAACAAGTTAAATATAATGTGTTTTCTATTGATTGATGATGAGTACATAACCGTGAAAACACTTGGACATAGTTTTGTTACTCTAGCATCCAAAGTTTCAAATGAAATGAACAAGACAACTATTTATAGGCATCCTTAGCACAAATGGACTCCTTAGCACAAATGGACATTTCGTGAGGATGGACTTTTCTGAACCTTGTCTTGAACCTTTGATAGCTATGATACGTTATTGACGCAAGCAATAGATATATGCACTCACACTGTGTATTGTAAAACAATGTAATATAATGAAACTTTAGTGATGTATTATAAGCAATTTGTAATATGACTCCCATGATTCCACCGCGAGTAGTTTTATACGTGGTCGAGCTGTTACATATATCAAATTCAAATCTTGATAATTACCTTGATTTGGTGATGCTTAATGATGAAATTCATGCCCTTAAATCACAAAATGTTTTATAAGTGATGGAAAGCCCAACACACGAATTAAATTTACGTCTTTCATGAGCTTTTCATTGTATATAAAAAATAAGTATGTAATGCATGTGAAAAACTATATTGTCATGTTGCGATAACACATGAATAAAAAGTGAAATCATGAAACAAGTTCGTGTATAGGATTTGACCCAATAGTTGTTTGTCAATGAAATATATAAAACTAAAAAATTTCACTTATTAATTAATTTTAATGAATATACTTGAAAGTTGAAAGCCCCGAAGAGAGTCGTAGTGAGACTTGTAGTCTAGAAGTACCAAGATGATTTTGTAAATGCGTTCTTTTCCAAATCTTTCGTGGTGGACATTGGTGTAGACTCAGAAGCATTACCTTAGACGAATCAAACCGATTCCAACCAAACATCGGTACACATGTATCAGTATTCTCAAAACCGCTCTCGGTATTCGTATTTATAGTATTCAATCAATATAAAACACATGCCAATATCATTTATCATTTTAGACATATCACGACTTATTTTTTAGGTTTTCTCTTTCAGCAACTATGATAAGTGCCAATACCGTAACAAATCAAACCGGACCGAATTTCTGCTCCATAGCGCGATGACAATATGTGAATATGGAAAGCTCAATGATCTCCCATATGAGGAGATGAGAATATATAACAAAGTGATCATAACTGATCATAATTACAAAGAAAATGAAAAGAATGAAATGAATACATAATTATTAACAAATAACTAATCTATGAATGATAATAAATGTTATTAGTTAACATCCCCCCTCAAGCGAGACAGTGGCGGCCCGAGACGAAGCATATTTCGAAACATTTCAAACTGCGGTCGAGGAAGACTTTTGGTAAATATATCAGCCACCTGAAGCTTGGATGGAATGAAGCGAGTATGAAGCTTTCCAGATGCAACAAGTTCACGAATGAAGTGGTAGTTACGTTCAAGGTGTTTAATCCGTTTGTGAGATACCGGATTTTGTGTTAGAAATAATGCACTGCGGTTGTCACATAAGAGGGTAGGACGAACCGATGGAAGAGCATGAAGTTCCTGAAGAAGATGTGTTACCCAAATAAGCTCAGCCGTCGTGTTAGCCATAGCCCGATATTCCGATTGACAACTTGACCGAGAGACTGTCGGTTGTTTCTTAGCACTCCAAGAGACGAGGTTACCACCCAAGAATATAGAGAACCCATAAGTTGAGCGGCATGTCTCGAGACATCTGGCCCAATCAACGTCAGAGAAGCCAAGAAGAGTTGTATGTGTAGGTTTTGAAAAATATAAACCAAATGCCAACGTTCCTTTAATATACCGAAGGATTCTTTTAACCTCTTGGAAGTGATCCTTGGTTTGAGCATGTAGATATTGGCTCACCTGATTAACAGCATAGGATAAATCCGGGTGGGTAATAGTTAAGTATTGCAAAGCACCAACAATGGACTCATATTGCGTAGGGTCTGATAA
Source organism: Helianthus annuus (assembly GCF_002127325.2). Classification (NCBI taxonomy): domain Eukaryota; kingdom Viridiplantae; phylum Streptophyta; class Magnoliopsida; order Asterales; family Asteraceae; genus Helianthus; species Helianthus annuus. The sequence continues at coordinate 104,927,024 of NC_035448.2, forward strand.
AGGTTCACCCTCATTTGTAAGAGAAATATTAAAGGCAAGAGGTGTGAAAACCGGTTTGGCATCCAACATGTTCGCCCTAACCAAAACGTCTCGAGCATATTTTGACTGATTAAGAAACAACCCGTTTTCGGTATACGTCACTTCGAGCCCAAGGAAGTAATTTAGTTCCCCCAAGTCTTTAATAGCAAATTCCCCATGTAACCTTTGGACAAAATAATGCATGGTGTGTTCTTCATTACATGTTAATATTAAGTCATCAACGTAAACCAGCAAATCATAATACATGTGTCCCTTTTAAAAACAAAAAGGGATGGGTCAGCCCAGCTACACTGAAACCCATTAGTGACAAAAAATGAGCTCAAGCGGTGAAACCATGCACGCGGTGCCTGTTTTAAGCCGTATAATGCTTTATGTAGTTTGCATACATGATTAGTGAATTGAGGGTTAGCAAAACCCGGTGGTTGTTCCATATAAACACACTCATTGAGATGGCCATGCAAAAACGTATTATTAACATCAAGTTGATGTAATTTCCAATCGTTGAGGACAACAAGAGTAAGAATGATACGAATGGTAGATGCTTTAACCACGAGACTGAACGTAAGGCTGGAAAATCGTGTCTTAACAGGTTTAACAGGTTTCTGATGGCGCGCACAACATAAGTTTCAAACATGATTACGACTCGTTTAACTACTTTCTACCTCATGTTTATAAAACAGTTTTATGTTTTATGTACAAAGATGAATAAATGATAGATCCTAACATTGTAATTTTAATTATTTTAGAAATTAAAAAAGTCAAAGGGTGTATTTTTCAGTCAAACAGGTCTAATCGTGTCTTAACAGGTACCCAATTGCCACCGGGGAATTGACTGAAGCCTTGTGCAACAAGGCGGGCTTTGTGACGTTCAATTGTACCATCAGAGTGATATTTAGTTTGAAAGAGCCATTTGGATCCAACAACATGACGATTTGAAGGTCTAGGCACAAGGGACCACGTATTGTTTTTATGAAGAGCATCCAATTCTTTTTGCATGGCAAGTAGCCAAGTTTTATCTTTAACAATGGTTTGAAAATTGTTTGGATCCTTTGATGCAAATAACGTGGAGTGAAGAGGATGATGAGATGTGTGAGAAAGATCAGTAACATGACGGGGTCGGAAAATTCCATCTTTGGCGCGGGTTATCATGGGATGAGATGGAAGTTGTGGTGGCGGAGGTGGTACGGGAATGGGGCCGGGTCCAACGGAGGCTGAGTCGGGAATGGGGCTTGGTTCATCGGTGCGGTTTTCAGTAGTGGTGGTTGACTGAGATATGGGACTGGGAGGTGGTGATTGGTGAGTTGGTGAATAATCAGGCAATGAAGATGTAGTAGATGAGGGATCGGCTGAGGTGGGTTTTGTAAGGATATCCATGCAAAGTTGACAAGGGGAAGGTGGTGTGGGTATGGGAGAGCTACTGGAAGTTTGGTTTGGAAGTGGGAAACTATGTAAGTTATCATCAAAGGTGCTTATTTGGAGGGTGGTAATGGGTTTGTCATTACCTGTGCCTACAAACGGAAAATTATCTTCATCAAACCAAGCATGACGAGTCACATACACTCGGGATGTGATCGGATCTAGGCACCGATAGCCTTTGTAAATTGGGCTATAGCCAACAAAAATGCATGGAATGCTCCGCGGGGAGAGTTTATGGTCCGAGTATTCTCGCAAATATGGGAACACACGACAACCAAACGCCCGAAACATGTTGAAGTTGGGCGGTTGTAAGTATAAAAGTTCAAACGGAGACTTGCCATTTAAAACATGTGTAAGAAGACGATTAATAATGTAAACCGCCGAAGAGAATGCATCAACCCAAAATGAAGGAGGAAGTTTTGCATTGAACAACATGGCTAGCCCGGTTTCGACAATATGACAATGTTTTCATTCGACTCGGCCATTTTGTTAAGGGGTGTAGGGACACGATAATCGATGAAGTGTTCCATTTTCTTCAAATAAACATCGAACTTTATGATTCACAAATTTAGTGCCCCATCGCTTTGGAATATTTTAATTTTACGAGAAAACTGATTTTGCACCAAATTTATAAACACCCTCAATACGTTATACACGTCTGTTTTTAATTTTAATGGGTAAAGCCAACAAAAACGAGAATAGTCATCAACAAATGACACATAATATCGTTAGTGGTCAACAGACATAACCGGAGATGGTCCCCATACGTCACAATGAATAATATCAAGAGGATGCAAGGAACATTTATTATTATATCAAAAGGCAATCATTGACTTTTGGCCAAACGACAAGGTAAACAAGTGCCTGGTTTAGGTAAAAGGGCAGAAATAGATAAATGTCCATGTTTTTGTAGAGTAGTAATAACATCAAAATGGGCATGTCCCAAACGGGAGTGCCAAAGTTCAAAAGATGCGTTGGGTCTTGAGGAGGAGGCAACGAACGCTTGAGGACCGTTATTTAGGACGTAAAGACCATTCTCACATCGTCCTTGAGCTAGGACCGCTTTGGTTTGACGATCCTGAATGTAAAAAGAAGGATAAGATAATAAGACATCCACATTATTATCTTTTGTAAGCTTGCTAATAGATAAAAGGTTTTTGGCGAGATGTGGGACAACAAAAACATTATTTAATTTAATAGCATTAGAGATAAAAGAGTGTCCCTGATGTGTAATCGGAAGAGTGTTACCATTCCCGAAGGTGACTGAAGGATTGTCGACGACGGTTGACGGGTTGGAAACGTGATGTATATTTGGTGTCATACCCGAATCAGAGGTCCATTCTGGCCCCAAAGAGGAGACGTGGCATTGCGAGAGGAAAGCACGAGCCAAGTTGTCATCTGAGGGGCCCGATTGTGAGGAAAAAGAAGCCAGGCTGGGACACGCATTGGCATAATGCCCGTCATGTCGACATAGTTCACAATGCGGGGGGCGACGACCACAAGCTCGACCATCCCGTCCACCAGAGTTATGCGAGGCACGAGAGAAACGACCTCCTCTTCCTCGAGTTGATGAAGGGGAGCGGGAAGACTGAACCGAAAATGCTACTGGTGGAGTAAAAGTGCCATGCAAAGCTTGCATGAACATTTCATGGCTTTCTGCTCTAGCTAAAAGATCAGCAATTGAGGGAGTCGGGCGGGTTGCGCGAACCGCGGTTGAGAAGGATTCAAGGGCAGGACCTAGACTACAAAGAAACCAGCGGATTTGATCATGAGTGTCAACCGGATAACCGATTGCAGCGAGTTGATCACATTTGAACAAACGTCCGAATTCAGCAACACTTTTGGAACCTTTTTGAGCCAAACAGAGTTGATCGCAGAGACTGTGGACGCGTTCAATTGATGAGTTACCAAAGGCCGTTTCCAAGGCGACCCATAGCTTCATCGAATAGGGTGGCATTGATGATGATAATTGTGCGCTGGTCTGCAGCGATCCAGGCAGCATAGGCCAGATTTTCAGTTGGTTTATCATTACTGGTGATGATGGCGGGTGGGGCAGTGGCTGTTCCGTTAACATGTGAGAGGAGATTCTGATACGTGAGGAGTGGAATCATTTGATTGCTCCATAGAAGATAGTTGGAGGAGCATAATTTTATGGGAATTAGGTGAGTGAGGGAGTGAGGAAGGTTGTTATCAGATGAAGAAGCAACTATGAGAAAAGGGTGGGAGAGGAGGGAAAGAAAAGGATCAATAAAGCTCTGATACTATGTGAATATGGAAAGCTCAATGATCTCCCATATGAGGAGATGAGAATATATAACAAAGTGATCATAACTGATCATAATTACAAAGAAAATGAAAAGAATGAAATGAATACATAATTATTAACAAATAACTAATCTATGAATGATAATAAATGTTGTCAGTTAACATAATAATAAGCGTAAATTACACTTTTCGTCCTTTATGTTTGTATCGTATTGTAATGGATAACTTTTAACTTCAATAATTACAGTCACAATCCTTTATTCATAGAGGCCAAATAAATCATTTTCAATTTAAGGGATCCAATCTTATCTTGAAACTGTATGGTGCTAATTCTGGGTCGGTTCGGTTATAAGCTAAAATCGAACCTATAATTGATTTTTATGTTTTTAGACTTCCATAACTGATCGCTTTTGTTAATAAACTCTTTGGTTGATTTGGTCATTGAATAAATATGGTTTTGCTAAAAACATATATAAAAGAAGCAAAAAAAAAAAAAAAAATCATGTTTGTATCAAATTTAATAAATATGCAAGACTTTCACAACCATTTAAGTCTTAAATTATTGTCCGAATAACTCTAAGAGCATACTGTTACTATGATATGTGAATCTCTTAGGTTCGAGTTTCAATTCTTTAATTAGTTTTTAACTAGAAATATATGTTGAGTCTATAGATGTTAACATGAATGGTGATTTTGTTTACAGATCTTCATGTGGTGAAGGCACTTGTGGAGAAAGTGCCAGGGATATTGGCGAGGAATGATAAGAATGGAACGTTTATTTCATTTCAAGTTTTATGTCAACATTGTTAAATGTTATATGATTTACTTTGGGTAACCCGTGTAACACACAGGTACTTGAAACAACCCGTATTTTCTCATGGTCAATTGTATGCTGCTTTCTTAAGGGTAAAAATATGAGATGAAGTCAAACTATTAATACTTGACAACAACGACAAACCTACCGATAAAACAACTAATGTGGTTTATAAAGAGATTTTCAACGAATTGTGATCGTTGCATTATCATGTATTTCAATTTGACGTACGCTAATATAAAATCTTAACATTTATGTCAACGGTGATAATGAAAATATTGTGAAATTTAGGTTTCTTAAACTAGTAAGACCCTGTGTAGTGGGGCGTTTTTTTTAAAAAAAATTCAAAAAAAACGCTTGAAAACGCCCATGTACCATTACATGGGGCGTTTTTTTATACAAAAAATCAAAAAAAGCCCGTTTGGCGTTTTATAAACCACGCCCTAACACCCTTTGCCTTGTCCAATCACATTTCATCTCCCTTGTCCTATCCAATAAGATTTTTTCTTTTTTTTTTCTTTTTTTTATTTAATGCCCCAATAATGCCCAATAATGCCCCATCCCCACTACACCCATTTTTCTAAAACGCCCAATAATGCCCCTTTGCTGACTGGACCGCCACGTGGCGTAAAATGCCCACACTTGGGGGCATTATTTTCCCCTTCCACTACACATGGTCTAATAATAATATACACACGCAAAATTACAAAATGCAATCGGAGATGTAGCTTTTGCTACTTTTGGACATGGCTTCTCTTTGCCCCACTTTTTTCCGTTTCATTTTACAATCTTCAATCCCACTCTTCTCTCTGTAACAGAACAACCGTTACCGGCGGTTTCCGCCATGGCTGCCGTCGTTGATCCACCGCACATTCTACTCGTATGCTACCACATCTGTCCACACAACAAGACGCACAACAACAGATTCACCAACCATTACTCCTCTACTCAACTCACCGGTTCGTCTTATCCATCTAGGGTTTCGTTCGACTTGTTTCCGAGAAAGCGGCACCGAGCGGTTTCGTTGTCCTTTAGTGGCCGTGAAATTGCCGACGTTCGTGTTACTGATAGCGCTAGTAATGTTCAGTATAATCGATCGGCGATTGTGGAGATACCTGTTACTTGTTATCAGGTTAGTGGTTGTTGATTTAGGGCTTGGTTTGTGCTTTTTCTGTTGAAATGTAGGTTATATTTTGTTGTAATTGTTTAATTTGTTACTTTTAAGGCTGCAATTAGTAGTTTAGTACTGAATATCATTGAGTTTTAACAGTTTTGGACTGGAATTAGGTTTAATTGGTTACAACGTTAGTTAGTTAGTTACACGTGTATTGTTTAGAGATTTGGTGACTGTGGATGAGCATATTGCTTGCCTATTAAGCAAAAGTAGCAAAAGTGTTAAATGATAAGGTAGATAAGAGTGTTGATTGGGATAACTTGTTAAGCTGGACAAGGATAAATAAAAGCATGAAATGCTCGTTAAGATGCCGTTTTCATAAATTGGAAATAATTTACAAGTTATTGGAAAATGAGTTTTTAGTAATCGAATTCTGATAAGTTAAGATGCTTATTGTAATTTACTTGCAAGGGGCATATTGCAGATTCTTGGTATTCCTGATAAATCAGAGAAAGATGAGATTGTAAAGTCGGTGAAGCATCTAAAAACGGCTGAGATTGAAGAAGGGTACACCATGGATACTATTGTTTCTCGCCAGGTGTGAACACAATTCTTCGTAATCCTATTGTTGATGTTTTTAACATACATAAGAATATTGGTAGGATACCTTTCTTACTCGATGGTTTAATATATAATTCAGAATCTTTTGATGGATGTGAGAGATAAGCTTCTTTTTGAAGCAGATTATGCTGGTAATGTAAGGGAAAAAGTTCCTCCAAAGTCATCTATACAAATTCCGTGGTCATGGTTGCCGGCTGCACTTTGCTTACTTCAAGAGGTAGAGATTATTCCACTTTTAGGTGATTTAATTCTTTTAACAAGTTTGTACTCGAAATTGCATATTCTTTAACAAATTATAACATAAAGTGAGACTTTATATTTTGATATTTTGACTTCAATCATAATTCATTTCATCATATCAGATAGCAGTTCAGAGAGGTGCAAGATGTGTGGTTCAGGGTTGGGTAATGTGTCAAAATAGATACGGGCTGTAAAAGATCATTTTTTTACTACATGCTGAAACATCTGTTCACTCGACTGCTTGAGATCTTTTCTGGGTGGTTGGTTGAGCCACCGACACTTGTCTGTCTGTGTTTTCAGTTTTATCGATAAATGTGTAATGCGTAAATACGATTGCTGATAAAATAATAATAATAATAATAATAATAATAATAATAATTAATAATTAATAATAATCCAAATCATTGAAAAAAAAACAGTTTCGGAGGTTGTATGCATTAAAATAAGCTTTTACGTCGACTTTCAAACTATTTGACCTGTTCGACCTATTTCACCCGTTCCCCCTTTTAGCTATATCTTATTGGTTTGGCCGTTTGACCATTTGTGATAAACACTTTTTTGTTTATGTTTTTAATTTTTTTATTATTGTTTAATGTGTTACTTATGATTACTATACCAGTATTTTTATAATAGTATTAATCTAAAATTCTAAATCTTTGAAGTACGATTTAGGAGGGTGTATGCATGAACTAGAATTCAGGGACGATTTTCAACAATCAGCGTATTCAACTGGTTCGACGTATTTGACTTGTTCCTGTTTTAGTTATTGTCTTGTTTTGACTCGTTTGAGACAAAACACAACCGAAATTGACCTCCATTTGTTTATATTGGTGCTCTTTTGGATTTTTTAGGGTTTCATACATTTAGTTTAACTTTATTATAGGTCGGAGAAGAAAAGCTTGCAATCGATATTGGGCGAACAGCATTGCAGCACCCTGACTCTAAGCCTTTTGTTCATGATTTGCTTTTATCTATGGCTCTTGCAGAGGTAAGAAAAAGCAGAAAGAGGTTTGACCATTGTCCCATCTTTTCCCTTCAATTTCTTTTTTCATTTTCTTATTATATAGGTGCTTTTTTAAAGTGTGCTATAGCAAAAGTAAATTTTGAGAAGAACAAGATTTCACAAGGATTTGAAGCTTTGGATCGTGCTCAAAGTCTTCTTAAGAGCAAACCTTCACTTGAACAAATGACATTATTATCTCAGGTACATTTATAGCCGGTATGTTTCAAATGTTAAAATTCATCAAGAAAAGATAAATGGAAACATAAATTAATAAAAAGGACCTTTTCAAACCATCACTACTAGTTTTTTTACCCTACGCAGCAACGCCGTACACGACGTGATAAATTATAGACTACAATCAACCCGACTCATTTCCGAACTAAATTTACGTGGAAACGTAGAGTAATCCGAACTCATACCGTTGAATGAAAATGTATTATATTTGACCCGACTTGTTTCCAAAAATATTTTATGTCGAAATGTAGACCAACTCAAAATGTACATAAAATAAACATGTGCGGTGGCGTCGTACGCGGTGTGATAAAATATAGACCACAATCGACCCGGCCCGACTCTTTTCTGGACTAAATTTACGTAGAAACGTATACTAACTCAAATTGATTACGTCGAATGAAAACGTATTCTATTTGACCCGATTTGTTTCCAAAAGAAATTTACGTCAAAACGTACCTAAAAATAAAAATCTTATAATTGACCCAACTCATTTCCAAACAAAAATTACGTTAAAGCGTAGATGAACTCAAATTTATATCGACACGTACGTAAATATAAAAACGTAAGAAATTAGTTTTAAAGTAAACTCGAGACTTTAGAAACTTGAGCGGGTAAAAGTGACATTTACAAAATTAGAAGGTTGTTTTTGACATTATAGCAAAGTAGAAGGGTTAAGGGAGAATGGGTCGGTGGCAAACCCACCGACCATTGTTTTTAAGATACTATACAACTTTATTAACTGTGAAGATGAAAGAACTATCCGAGTCTAATGATTCAATATTACATAGATTGAAGAATCTTTGGAAGAACTTGCTCCAGCGTGTACACTCGAGATATTAGGCATGGCCCACACGCCAGAAAATGCAGAAAGGAGAGTACGGGCGATTGCGGCTCTGCAGGAAATGCTTAGACGAGGGTTAGAGGTGGAAAGTCAAAGTCATATAGAAGACTGGTCAGCTTTTTTGAATCAAGCTTTAAATAAACTCACGGCTTCAGAAATCGTTGAACTTCTTACATGGGATAGTCTAGCTAATACACGCAAGAACAAGAAGTCATTGGAGTCACATAATCAAAGGGTGGTTGTTGATACAAGCTCTCTTTATACCGTAATGATCGCTCATTTGGCCCTAGGGTTTTCAAGCAAGCAAATAGAGATGGTATATTTCTTTTGGAAATTTGGTACTTTTATTTATCTTAAATTCTACAAACAGGGGTGTTACTGTTTCATGTTTGAATTTACATGTGAAACTGATTATGTGATTTTTTGACTTGAAGTTTGGGTGTTAAACGGGTCGTGTTCGTGCGTTGGCGAGTCCAACCCGAACCGAAAATTTTAGACCAACCCGAACACGACCAGAACCCGAAAATCGTTGTGTCATATATAAGACCCGAACACGCCTCGAATATTCGCGGGTTGACCCGAACTCGAAAATTGTTTCATATATATATATATATATGAACCCAAACACGACCCGAATATTCGCGTGTTGACCCAAACACGACCCGTTCAACCCAAATTTTTAAGTTTTTAATTTTTTTTCGCTAGTATATTAAAAGTTTACTATAAAAACACAAATGTATATAATACAATTACATTTTAGTTATAAAATCTTATGTTAATTTCTTTTTTTAAGTTATAATTATGGCATAAAATAACCACCCAATTTAGTTTATGACATAAAACATATTGTAAAAAAAATATAATATAAATGGGTTAAGGTCAACCCGACCGGGTTGACCCGAACTCGACATGTTTAGCTAAACGTGTCGCAGGTTCAACCTGAAATTGACCCGAACCCGTTTAGACTAAACCCAAACCCACAAATTTCGTGTTAGGTTCGTGTCGGGTTTTCGGGTCGTGTAAGAAATTCACACCCCTACTTGAAGGAATAGTATTAGGTTTTAAACAGATTCTGCAATTATTATCCAATTATTTAGTGATAGTACTAAATAATCAATTTGATACTAGGTGCAACAAAACAGAGGATGTTCAGATTATTATCCAATTATTTACTTGTAGTACGAAATATTCAGATTATTTTCACATAATTACTTTTAAAACACACATCTAAATGCCCCCTTAATGAATACTGTGCTTGTTGGTTACTTGAGGATGTCTAATTAATAAATGGGTCACATTTCTGAAAAAAAAAATATTTCTTATCTAATTTATGAAGTTCCTTTGCTGTTTGTCTTGTAGATTAAGAAAGCAAAAACTATTTGCGAGTGTTTGGTAGCATCGGATGGCGTTGATTTAAAACTTGAAGAAGCATTCTGTTTGTTTCTTCTTGGACAGGTGGTTTTCATTTTTATTAGTAAATGGGTTCATATTGCGATCTATTAAGTATTCTATTTTATGGACATGTTGACTGTTATACCCTCGTGTTTTATAGGGTGATGAGGCTGTGGTTGTTGAAAGGCTGCAGCAACTTGAGTCAAATTTAAAGGCAACTTCAAGAACGTTGATATCAGGGAATATGAAGGATGCTTCAAATGCCAAGAAGTTGCTTGTATGCTTTTTCTTATATGCATACATACCCAAAGTTTTATACGCATTTATTTTCACATATCTTTGTTCAATAGGTGACACCTTGACATGTTCTCTCAGTTAGTGTTTTAGACCTTTAGGCTTACTGCAGTGACACTTTTTCGTCCTTGAGGTTTGGACTTTGGACAGTTTTGCGACTTTCGTCCAAAGGTTTGTTTTTTTAGCATCTGGATCCAAAAGGTTTGGAATCTTGCCATTCTCATCCGGATCGTTAACTCCATCCATTTTTCTCCGTTAAGTCAGGGGTATTTTTGTCTTTTTATTAACTTAAAGGGCAATTCGGTCTTTTTCACTTAAGGACTCACTTGTACATTATGTTAAATGCTTGTACAAAGGTGAAAAAGACCGAATTGCCCTATCAGTTAACCCAAAAAATGAAAATACCCCTGACTTAAAAGAGAAAAATGGATGGACTTAACGAGCCGGATGAAAGTGGCAAGATTTCAAACCTTTTGGATCCAGATGCGGGAAAACAAACCTTTGGACGGAAGTCGCAAAACTGGCCAAACCTCAGAGACGAAAATGGAATTTTACTCTTTTTTTCAATAAAACTTCTTTTTTACCAAAAATAACCTTAATTTGTCACCTATGATGTTGTTAATTTGGGCCATTTGGTTCCTCTGATGCGTAAATGTTAGATATTATCTTACTCGCAAATCGGTTACTATATTGACCAGGAGTCATGGGTAAATAATGCTGTTCTTGGTTTGTTTCCAGACACAAGAGATTGTTCTCCATCTGTGGTGAGTTAATAACGATTAAAACTAACTTTATATTTATAGCAAACAAAAGCTAATTTTTGAGATTAAATATCTGCAGGATAACTTTTTTGTTGCTGAAAAAACAGTTTCAGAAAGACGAAATAGAAAAAAGCCAGCACAACCATCACATGGTCTAAACCACAGGCCAATGTCTCCATCTTTTTCATCTGATTGGCGAACTCGTGACGATTATACATGTAGTTCACATCTTGGGTCAACTGCTGGATCAACTGTAAAGCAGTTGACTCCATCCGACTTGCCGGGCCCCCCACCAATAGCAAACAGTTTAAAAACAGAAAGCTATCCATCAGTTCAGTTAAAGAGAAACTTGGGTACACGTTACGATAAAGTTTGGGATATTTGGTTGGGTCCAAATAATGTAGTTAAGTATATGAGTTTAATGACAGTGGTGGCGTGTGTATGTTATGCTACTTTTAACCTGAGGGGCTTTCGGTTTTTAGGCCCGAGGCGGGCTTCTAGTTGGGCCAACAGTGGGCAAAGAGTGAACACAGGTTCACTTTCTCATGGTCTATGGGGATCTGCTTTTAGTACGGGGAATCTTATTGCTGACAGTTTAAGGAAACTGTCGTTAAAGGAAAAGAAAAAAGTTAATCGTAGATATGAAGCAGCAGGTTTATGGGGTTCTAGAAGTTTTGCAAGTTCGGTTTCTATGAGTGTTGAAGAAGCTGAAAATCTTGTTAAGAAATGGCAGAGTATTAAAGCTGAAGCTCTTGGGCCTAATTATCAAGTTCATAATCTAGTTGATGTTCTTGATGAGTCAATGCTTCTTCAGGTAATTTAATGAAATTTCTCTTTATTTGAAATTTCTGTTTATTTTTTGGGCACGAATAAAGTATTCATTTAAAGATATTCTTGAATTCGTAAATTAAAGTGTGTGCAAACATATTGAATTTGTAAAACCACACATTAAGGAGCAATTTTTCTAAAAGCATAAAACAGAAGCTGAATTTTAACATTTTCTCTTTTATAAAACTATAATAATAAAAATAAAAAATAGTGGGAAAATTGCGAGGGTTAAAGGGACAATTTGGTAAAATAAAATATATTGGAACATAATATATATATAGATATGTGTGTGTGTGTGTGTGGTGTGTGTGTTCCAGAAATGCTTGCTAACATGTTTAAGTACCCATCTTATCCTGCCCAAGAGTAAAATGCCATTTTCGGCCCCGAGGTTTGGCCAGTTTTGCGACTTTTGTCCAAAGGTTTGTTCTTCCGCATCTGGATCCAAAAGGTTTGAAATTTTGCCATTTTCGTTTGAGTCGTTAACTCCATCCATTTTTATCCATTAATTCAGGGGTATTACTGTCTTTTTTGTTAACTTAAAGAGCATTTCGGTCTTTTCCAGGGGTATTCGGTCTTTTTACATAAAGTGAAAAAGACCGAATTGCTTTTTAAGTTAGCAAAAAAGACGGAAATACCCCTGACTTAACGGTGAAATATGGTTGGAGTTAACGAGCCAAATGAAAATGGCAAGATTTCGCAAAACCTTTTGGATCCAGATGCGGAAAAACAAACCTTTGGACGAAAGTCGCAAAACTGGCCAAACCTCGGGGGCGAAAATGGCATTTTACTCTTTGCCCAATAATAATTAGAAATCATATCTAGATAACATATCTTCAACATTATCTCAAACCGACTAAGTAAGATGATTAAAGGCAGGATTTGTATATCCAAATATTAAGAACATATCTAGATTAGATCCTACACTTTTTCAATGCTATTAACAACTTCTCTTTTTATTTAAATAAAGTGGAAGGGATTGGCTGAGTCAGCAAAAGAAAAAAGCTGCTTTTGGAGATTTGTATTGCTGCAACTGTCTATTATTCGAGCAGACATTTTGTCAGATGAAAGGGGTAAAGAAACGGCAGAAATAGAGGCTCTTGTTGAAGAAGCAGCTGAGCTTGTGGACGATTCTTACCAGAAAAACCCAAATTATTACAGGTAATTTAGAATAGAAAATACCAGAGGTAGCAGTTTTGACCCGTTGCTTGTAAATGGATCTATTCGGGCTATGTTGTGTCTTTAACAGATTAAACGGATAATATAGAAAAGGGTTATTAGATTTTATCACTCCCAACTATTGGCTATTGGCCGCTGTCACCCCCAACTATCACTTTGACGCCCGTCACCCCTAACTTAACACTTAGTGTGTTCTGTCACCAGATCACTAACTAATCACTAACTTTTGATCCTGTTACTACACTTTTTAGGGTGTCATAGGGATCTTGGGAAGGTTTTAGGGATCTTAGGACACCCCCCAAAATTATAGTAACAGGATCAAAAGTTAGTGATCTGGTGACAGAACACACTAAGTGTTAAGTTGGGGGTGGCGGACATCAAAGTGATAGTTGAGGGTGACAGCGGCCAATGACCAATAGTTAAGGGTGATAAAATCCAATAACCCTATAGAAAATTAGCTAAATATGAAACATGTTAGATGATCAAACGTGTCAAACAGGTTGAAAGCTGCGTAAAGGGACTTTTTAATGTGAAACACTCCTAAATTGTTATACACAGAATTAAATTATTATTTAAAAGTGTGTGTATATATAGAGAGAGACCAGGTTTTTATTTTTATCTTGCCTTCGTGACAGTCGTAGCTTCTATCACCATAGCTATGCTGTCATGCATTCATGCCTCTTAGTCTTACTGGGGTCACTCTGGCCTTAGATCTGCTGTTACTATTTGTCGCCATAGAGTTTTCTTACTTATGTTGACCTTGGTTTAAAAATGCGCGCATAATGCGTGATGCGCCCGATGCGATGATGAGAGCGCATCGCCACAGCTGATGCGTTGCGCTTACGTGATGCGAGAATATTGCGCCAATTTCGCATAATGCGCGCCAATGCACGCAACATGGTTTGTTATGTTTTTTTTCCAGATTTTGTGAAATGGATTGGGTTTTTTCAATAGTTAATATCTTAGTATGCTTGTTGTAGACCATTATGGTTCCTAACCACTTTTTGTGGTTCTAAAAACATTTTTAGTATGCTTGATTTGAACCAAAAATCGCAACTCTTATCTTCTTACTACATCAGTTGTTTTAGTTGAAGCATGTTTCATAGTTGTCAATAGCGGTCGCTATGGCGAATAGCGTAGCGTATAGGTCGAAGGTCGCTACAGGGCATGTAGCCATAAATAGCTGGATTTCAGTTTTTTTTAACTATAAATGGTAATTAAATATGCCTATAAAATAGCTGGATTTTAGGTTTTTGGTAAAATATACATGTAAAATAGCGTATATACCAGGGTATTTTTATATAATATACATATAATTTTAAAATTTTTTTCTAGTATATCGCTATTCGCTATGTAGCATATAGGTTATGTATAACAACTATGGTATGTTTTTATAAGTTATGTATAAATAATTTCTTAGTATTTTTTTTAATAAAGAGCGCATAGCATACGTGATGCGCTCGCATGGTGCATTAGATTTTTGGACCAAACGCATCGGAGCGCATCACGCAATTTAAAACCAGGATGCTGAGGGCGCCGCTATGGCCTTAGACTCTGAGGGACTATTAGGAGGAATATCTTTTATTATCCTATAGAAAGGTAATTACATCTAGTAGGAGTACGATTATAGGGTGTTGGAATTGGCTGATCAAAAAAATTTCACATTCGTAACAATAGGTATTTGCATGTTTGTAGTTCTTAACTTAAAACGGGTTACACATTATACATTCTTCTAACTCTGTGTATAAAAAAAGAAAACTTTCTTGGACCCTTGTTAATTAAAGAATTTTCTATCTGATCGATTTCAGTACCTATACCATTCGTTATCTTCTGAAAAGGCAAGATGATGGATCCTGGAGATTTTGTGAAGGTGACATTCAAACCCATCACGATCCCAACAGTTGATTAACTCGAGAAGGTATAGATTTAGTTCCCTCGACTTCTTAATTACTTATATTGTATTATTTTTTTCACCATTCTTAGTTTTTAATCTAGTGGAACCCTGTTTTTAGGTAGGCAGTTTCAAATGTATAAAGTTGACTTTTATTTTTTGTCAAAAGACTGAGTTATTGTAGGTGTTAGAGTGTGTCACATTGTTTCCACTGAGTTTATGGACTACTCGTTGTTTGAGTTCCTTTTTGTATATATTGATTCAAACCAGGTAATGTTGGACGTCATACATCAATTGATAAGTCAAAATGTCAGAATTAGTGAAAGATGACATGTCCGGTCAAAAGTCAAATGAACAAAGTCGATATTGCACTAGTTGATAAGATGACATGTCCGGTCAAAAGTCAAATGAACAAAGTCGATATTACATTAGTTGATAAGAAAGCTGTAAAATGGCGAAATTGATAAGGTGGTACCCATTTGCAGTATGATAGGTTTGTGTGGTGATGGCATCTCCGGACTCGCGTGTAAAATTAAATTTCTTGCAATGTTCTAAACATCCATGCTCAGAGGATGTTGCTGAGATGTTACTTTTTTGATGGATGATGCTAAACGCTTTCCCTTATTTTTACCGAACGTACCCCTCCCTTAAGTTTCACATTAATACAATTCAAACATTTTTACCTTCTTTTGTTGTCATTTTTTTATCTTTTATTAGTATTAAAATAAAATTTTATTATTATTATTATTATTATTAAATAATAATATACCAGAGATATAAAATAACAGAATATATATGCATTAATTTTTACATTATTCAAGAATCAAGAAGGAAAAATCGTGGTGATCCAAGTATTCCCAGTTTATTAATCATTTTACCTTATGCATAGAATACCATATTGATTGTTTCATCTTATGACGAATGTTGGTTGTTTACCGGATACACAAAAGATTTCAAGACAGCTTACAGCACACAAAGGAAGACAAAATATAAATGCACTAGAATGACACATTGAAGAATTGCATTGATAACTTTTGAATGTTTTAATAAAGTATTAAGATTGAATCAAAAGTTTTGTCCTTTATGTTTATACCAAACCTCAGGCGGTGTCTTTTGTCTTTAAAATTGATAAGATTTGTGCTTTATGTTTAAAAATCAAATCATGCATGTTATATCCTTTGAGCCGCATGTCACATGAGGGTAGATACGTCTTTTCCACTGCCCTCTCCATTTTTTCCCAAACCCAAACCTAGATAGTGATGTCCTTGTGTCCAATTTAAAACAGGCATCAGCAAGATTCTAAACAATCCCATGGCATATCCCATCTACAAAGCCTATTATCATCCAAACCCAAGAAAGTTGACCCGGAAGGATCCATTCGCTTTCCTTTGCTATCATTTGTCACATCCCACATTGTAATACCAGTCTCGTCTTTTGCAAACTTCCATTCGGACATTCGGTTACAACTTTCCCCGTCTCTATACGTGTGTGGCTTTCCATTAGTCATTAGACTCATCAACAACATATTTGTTTCGGCTTTAATTAAAAGCGCCTTTTCTAGGTGTCGATTCAACGTGACCCTACAACGCACTATCAAAATTAACATAAAACCCCTTTCCCATGAATCCCATGACTAAAATTCTTAACAGCTTGCATACCCCTCTCTCGAATCATGGTTCCCGCATTCGGCTTCAATTGCAGTTGTTGATCTGTTAAAGATCCAACTTTTAACCCAACTTCAATGGTCAAATAAACTTTTGTCTCTATAGCCTTGGCACCATACTTCACCGTCCGAAAGTTTTGAAACCTGACATAATAATAAATCTCCTATAATAAAAGAAACCAAGTTTTGGACACGTGTCATTCATGTGTCATCCATCGAAGCCATCTATTTTTATAGATAATCAATATCAATTAAAAAATAATTATACAATTAAATTTAATATAAATTTAAATAATTCATATAGGAGATAATATATATAATATTTTAAAATACAGTAAATTACAAAATCGTCATTTATGTATGTCACTTATTGCAAACTGTGTTCTTTGTCTTCAATAATTACAAAAACGTACTCGATGTTTGCAAACCCTTGCAAGTTATGTCCTTTAGCCCTAACTCAGTTAATTTAAATGATTTATTTATTTTATTAAACTAAAATAGTTAAGGGTAGAACCTATTTCAAAAATGTTACTGGTTCTATACTTATATTTTCATGTTCAATTCTCAACTCAAATACGGTAATTACTATGTTTACGTGACATTTATAAGAACAATCACCACAATCACCCCATCCATCGTATATCGAGTATATCCGTTAGTTTTTTTTAAGATATAAATTTTTATTAGATTCATTCGACCCGTGTAATAAACGAGATTTTTTAAATATATAACATTTTTATTTTTACTATACAAAATTACATTTATGCAACTCGTGTAATACTCGGGGTTTTAAAAATATAACTTTTTTTATTATGTAGTATATAAAATTAGATTTATTCAATACATATAATACATAGGATTTATAAAGATATAACTTTTTGTTGTTTGGTATATAAAATTACATGTGTTCAAACCGTATAACACAGCCTCCCGCTTTAGTATCCCTAACGGTCGAACTTAGTCTCGCTCCTCAGTTCGGCGAGGTTCTTAAAAATGTAACTTTTTTTATTATTTATATATAAAATTAAATTTACTCAACCCGTAAAATACACGCGGTTCTTAAAGATATAACTTTTTTTATTATTTAATATATAAAATTACATTTATTCAACCAATGTAATAAATGAGATTTTTAAATATATATTGTTTTATTATTTGGTATATAAAATTGCATTTATTCAACCCGTGTAATAAACGAGATTTTTAAAGATATATTTTTTATTATTTGATATATAAAATTGCATTTATTCAACTCATGTAATACACGGGGTTCTAACCTAGTATAAATATATACAAATCACTTGTAGGATGATATTATCACGTGGAATTTTGATAGATTTAAAATTGTTCCTTATATGGTTTGAATTAAGAAATCATTTAATTGCATAAAAAATAATTGAAATTAAAAAAAAAACTATTTGTAACAAAGGATTTTGCTCCTTGAGTAAGTTTTATGGTGTTTATTGAAACTTGATTATTTATATTTTTTTTTATTTTGATTACATGGTGTCTTATCACTCAAAAAGAGTGTCTTATGATATAGTATCTTGCACTAGAAACTCAATCGATCTGCTCCAACTTCTACATTGATAATCGTGGAAGTTGAATGAAATATTTATGTTAGTTGCCACATCTATAGGCGGCTTATTTATTAAATGTAAGAGGATGATAATTATTTATCATCAAGTGAGAAGCTTTCTCAATGTGAGTAAATCATTTTCCATTTTTACATTAGATTTTTTTGGGGTGTATCAACATATCACGCAAATTTTATATTCAGTTTATTCAATTATCAAGCATGCAAGTTCATTGTGTATTTTATGTGTTATTTGTTTATTTGATTTGTATGCAATGGTTATACAAGCAACTAATCACATTGTGGATCCACTGGCCGACCTTTTCCTCATGGCAATGGGATGTGGGTATCACCTTCATTCAGTCTCGTTCTTCGTGGGCTTGAGACAGTCTCGATTTTTGTGGGCTTGAGACAATCTCGATCTTTGTGGGCTTGAGACTCACGCATTAGTTTATTTAATTTATCATTCATTTTGTGGATTAGTTGTTATGTCTTTAATTGTTTATTAAGTTAATTAAGCAAAGTCATGCATATCATGAATCCATTGGCTAACCATTTATCCATGGCTATAGGTGAATAGGTATCCCCTTCATTCAGTCTCGCTCCTCGGGGCTAGAGACAGTCTCGCTCTTAGGGGCTAGAGACTCACGCACGCATTAGTTTATTTTATTTATTGTTTATTGTTCTTTATTTGTGGTATTCAATTAACACATGAATTGCATGTTTATTTTCACATTAAATTAACTTTATTTGAACTTAGATTTACTCATTAGCTCTTGTAGTTGACCCATATATTTTACATGTGGTATAGGGAATGAAGTTTGATGATGCATGGATTGAAGTCACATAGGATTGCCTTATAAGTTAATAATGAAATTTTCTATGTATTACTTTTGAATTATATTGAAATATATGAACTTATATGTTTTTGTGTGACATTTTAATAAAGTGGCATGATTAATTATGAAACATTAAATAGTGTCATAAGCTTTGGACAATCACCACGTTCTGATCGATAATTCGCCATGGGTTGAGGTGTGACAAATAATCTACTAATATCACCTATTCTTTTTTTTTTTTCTAAACTTACTCAAGTTCAAATTTGTTTCAATCTTACTCTTTAAATATAAACATTTTATTTCTGTTTAGCTATCTTTTTAGATGTAGTACGAACTAGTCTTAAGCCCCTTATGTTGTAAGTCAGGGAGTGTAAAATCGTGCTACCAACGTTGGGAGAAGGAGGTGTAAAACCGTGCTAACCGAATGAAGACCAAAACCGGGAAAAACGTAAAACAAAAACACAAATCTCTAACACCAAATGACTCACGTAAAATATAGACGAAGTCGAAAAATGGCGGGGTGTTCGGTTTTGAAAGTGAAATAGACAAAGTAAAGTATCCAGTGTAAATGAAAATTCACTAAATGACAAAGGAGTAAACTATATGTGGTGTAAATGAAAATTTGCTAAATGAAAAGCACTAAATGACAATCGAGTAAAGTACAAGAGGTGTAAACAAAAATTCACTAAATGACAAAGCCTGAGGGTGTAAATGACAAAGCACTAAATAACAAAGTAGTAAAGTACAAAGGGTGTAACAAAAATTTGCTAAATAACAAAACACTAAAATGACAACTGAGTAAAGTGGAATAGACTTAAACAAAAGTTTATGCTAAATCTATGCTATATTATAATGCATGAGAGAGTGACATTTTAAGATACCCAAAATATAAACACTTTTCCCCTCTTAATTTATAAATACACCCCTAAAATGTGTGACAAACGGCAAAATAATTGGTAATTCCGTACAATCTAATCGCTATTTTTATTACATAATCTCATGCATTTAACGTAATTTAATTATGTGACTAAGACGTACGTTATATAACAGTGACAGGATAAGTTAAACATACTATAACACATATTGGTTTTCGTCACGTCACGAAACAAAACAAACTATGTCCTAAAAGTATTGGTAGAAAGTGTTGGGCGCACTATTTACGGTTACACTATTCATGCCAGCAAAGTTGCTGAAACGAAATAGAATTGTGAAAAACGACATACAAATGACATAACTGAGTCCATATATACATCAAAACACTAATGTGGAAACCTCACTTGCAATAATACATAACGCCCGAGACGCAAAATTGTCTATTTCGATTATAAAAATAACAATTTCAACTCGTCTGCAATAAAAATTCAGCATTTATGTTGGACCGTTCTTTGACCCTGAAAAGTCAGTCAGAGTAGCTCATCTTCATGTATGAAGGCGGAATCAACATATATGAAGTTACAACAGCATATCCTTTCAATTCCAATCTTTTTATTGCTTTCTGAAGAAATTTTGACAGGGTTTTGGCTCCCAAGCACACACATACATCGTTACAAATGATGAATCGCTCAGCCTATATATAGTGATCCTGGGTCGCTTATGAGACATGCCAAATAAGCGATCCAGATCCCTTACCCTATAAGCGATCCACATACTGACAAATAAGCGGTCCAAGATGTCATATGAGCGGTCCACATCATTACAATGACACATAAGCGATCCTAAACCTATTTCACACAATATTTACATTTTGACCCCCTATTGACCAATATTGACTTCAGACTTTTTGTAGAAGCAGTCAACAGACATTCCGTGCATCAACAGACTCCCCCTTGGATGTTGACGTAGTCTTTTAGCATCTTCAGATCCGTAGTCTTTAGGCTTTGTCTTTTCACCAACTCTGTCTATCTTCACACGCATTCTTCACAGGTTTTAGCATTACCTTGTTCTAACTTCAACTTCCCAATAACTGTTGATCCAGACTCCCCCTTTCACAGACTCCCCCTCTCAGTTTGCTGGAATCTTGAGATATCTGGTTCAAGCTTTGTCAATTTGCCTCCGTTGGGAAATGATTTCAAAACCTGTTTCTCAACCAATAATCATTACAATCTAATCCTTTCTAACAATAATCACTAATTCAATCAGCTTTAGAAATCCACTCAAGTTTTCAAGTTCAAGTTAATGACCCTGAATACTTGATTAATCTACCAAGTTCAATTTAATAACCCTGGTTGATCTTTTTGACAAAACAAACTGATTTTGTAAAAAACATTGTCAATTTTTTTTTCTGAAAAATAACAAGTATCAACTTAATGAACTTGTTTTAACTTTGAAAACAAACACATTTCCAACAATGTAAGCTCTCCTCGATCTTCAGTTCAGAATCTCCTGCATCTGCTTCATCTTTCTAGAATCCGACAATCAACTTTCTACTCTGGTTTGTCTAAAATAAAGCAGAAATAAAATCTTTTTGGATTTTAAAATGATCTAAACTAAGAAATGAAATAACAGAAAACTTAAATTGCAGAAAATAAACTATTTACAAGTTTTATTTTTGGTGAGCGTGTCAGGGAATATATCAGCTTTTCAGACAGATTACAAGTACCGTTAAGCTACATTACATACTCAGACTTAAACAATTCACCTCGATTGTCGATATACTGATCCATCTTAAATTCTCACACAAACTTCAATCTATTCAGGATACCGTTTAAGTGTTTTAAGAACTTAGATCAATTCATGTGTCCCACCTCTTGAATATACTCCCGTATCCAGAATCCCAATATTCAGTCTTACAGGCAAGAATACTACAATGATGTCTGTACATAAATTAGGGGTTAAATGCGAAAACTGAGGGATCTCAGGTCAGAACTTCCGTTCAGCAGAGAGATATCAGCTTCAACTTAGCAGTGTGTCCCCTTTAGAGGATCTTTTCAGCTACAACAACTGATTATCAATTTTATTGTCCAATCAGCTGAGGGCTTTATGCTATATTTCAAGCATTTTTGGATAAAGTATTAGCCAAGGACTAGGTCAGAACTACCGTTCAGCAGAAGTCCCGGAATAATACCCCAGACATCATAGAGTATAACCACCTAGTATATCAGAATACGAGACCTTTCAAACGAGATTTCAGGGGTTACCTATATATCCAAGTAGTGTTCCCCACGAATTTCACCAGTTTGAAATTTTAGGTTTATATCCCGAATAAATCTACTAAATGTGCGAAAACCTATCGACACATCGTTAGTGAGACTGTTTAACTCATTTTGTCTTTCCAAATCTTTAGCATACTGTAATTGTCTAGCTGATGTACTATCATTTTCCCTATATACACAAGCTCTTTTTCAATTTTATCATGTTTTTTGTGTTTTTGCAATTTTTTTACTGTTTTTGTATTTTTCTGAAAATAAACTATGTACAACTAACTATCTCCCCCTAAATACCAAAACACGTAAAAAACCGACAAACCATCGCAGATTGTTTCTCATCTTCATCCGCAACAGTACACTCATCAACGCTCACAACCCCATCCGACACCGAAAGCAATTTCATACCATTAAGTTTTAACAAATATTGAAACCGATTTTTATCAAAAGCTTTGGTATGCAAATCAGCTTTTTGTTCGTCAGTGTGGATTTTCTCAATTCGTATCAACTTCTTCTCGAAGCAATCGCGAATAAAGTGATGACGAATCTCGATATGTTTAGTTTTAGCGTGATGTACTGGATTTTTAGTTATATTAATTGCGGCCTCATTATCAACAAACAGAGGTGTGTTAAGAAACTGCAAACCGTAGTCGCGCATCTGTTGCTGTATCCACAGGATCTGAGAGCAGCAACTGCTAGCAGAAACATACTCCGCTTCACATGTAGATAACGCCACAGACGTTTGTTTCTTACATTGCCAAGTAACCAATCTCGGACCAAAGAACTGGCATCCTGCTGTTGTTGATTTCGTGTTAACTTTGCAGCATCCGAAATCCGAATCGGAATACCCGTCGAGCGTAAAATCACCTTTGCGAGGATACCACAACCCCAATGTGGGTGTACCTTTCAAGTAACGTAAAATCCTCTTGACAATGATCATATGCGATGCTCTCGGGTTAGATTGATATCTTGCTGCGAGGCACGTTGGGTACATGATGTCAGGACGTGAAGCAGTTAGATACATCAAAGAACCTATCATGGATCGATAAAGTGTCTCATCAACCCTGTCTCCGGTGAGATCTGGGTGAATCCCATGATTAGTCGCAAGTGGGGTAGCAGCTGGAGTAGAACTTGACATTCCAAATTTCTCCAGAATATCATGCACATACTTCGTTTGATGAATGAAAATTCCCTCAGGAAGCTGTTCAACTTGTAAACCCAGAAAGAATTTCATCTCCCCCATTGAAGACATTTCGAATTTCTGCTTCATCACCTGTTCGAAATCTTTGCATAATTTCTCATTTGTTGACCCAAAAATTATATCATCCACATAAATTTGTACTATCAGAAGATGACCATCAACGACTTTAGTGAAGAGAGTGGCATCCACTTTTCCACGTATGAACTGGTTAGCGAGTAGGTGTTGAGACAAAGTCTCGTACCAGGCTCTCGGCACCTGATGTAGACCATACAACGCTTTGTCCAGCAGATAAACTTTGTTCTTGTGGATTGGGTCAGTAAAGCCCGGCGGCTGACCAACATAAACCTCCTCTTTGACCTTCCCATAAAGAAACGCTGATTTAACATCTAACTGAAATACTTTGAAATTCTTCCAAGACGCAAATGCTAGGAAAATTCTGATAGCCTCTAGTCGTGCGACAGGAGCATAGACTTCGGTAAAATCAATCCCCTCCTGTTGACTAAAGCCCTGAACAACGAGTCGAGCTTTGTTCCTTACAACCACTCCTCTATCATCCCGCTTACATTTAAAAACCCATTTTGTATTGATTTTTCGTTGACCCTCCGGCAAATCCACTAACTTCCAAACACCTAACTTCTCAAACTGACCTAACTCTTCTTGCATTGCTATGACCCAAGAGTCTTCAGTAAGCGCCTCTTTGTAAGTCCTCGGTTCGACCTGCGAGATAAAACAACTTAATGAAAATTCAGTTTGTAAAGGTGCTACTGTAGAATAAAAACATGTTAAGCCCTGGTCAATTTGACGTCTCGTCCGAACGCCCGATTGCAATTCTCCTATTATCAACTCCTCTGGATGATAAGAAAGAGTTCGCGGCATCACTTCGCTTGGAACTTCTACATTTCCTTCCAGATTAGTAACATTTTGCTCTGCATCTTGTTCACCAACTTGGTTTGTTTGACTTAACAACTGGATCTGCTCCCCCTCAAGGTCTGAATCACCATGGTCAAAAACTGGCATATCATTCACCTCCGACTCATTACCAGGAGCAACTTCATCATCATGTTCACCAGCATTACTAGGACCTGCTTCATCGCCATTTGAAGTTTCCCGAGGTCTTCTAGAATACTCTGCTGGAAATCTGAGCTGCGACTCATACTCTCGCAAAATATCCAGCTCATCAAAGAAATCTTCTTCTTCCTCTGATTCTTCTCTCATGTCAAACGATTCCCAAAGTTTGTCATAATGATAACGCCATGAATCACCAGGATTCTGTGTAACACCTCGAATTTTTGTGTCCAATAATGTGTTAACACGTGTCATTTGTTTATACGTGGCATTGATATTAAATAAAGGACCAATTTTGACAAACCTTGAAAGTATATAAATTCGAGGGTTATAAATGTCAACAAGGGTAAATATACTGTATAGTAACCCTAAATAACGCTTGAACCTTCAAACGAATAAATTATAGATCGTACGGAAACGAAACGCGGAAGAAAGTGAGGGATTACGAGCTACAGGGGTTAACTGTGTCAACATGTTTAATATTACCTCTGAGTGACCCTTTAACGTTCCCAAGGCTTCGTAACAGTATTATACGCTCACTAGAATATACTGTATAAATTCCGCGAAGTTCCGTCTTAAAACGAAAGAGTTATACTCAAATTCGTATGAGAAGGGTTAAAGGCGTCAACAGTGAAAGTTAAGGCTTTCCAAATAATTAATAAACTAACCGGGGACTTTATAACGCGGGTAAATAACACGAGGCCCCTATCGGTAAATAACCGAGGGCCAAACCGCAAAGTTACCCCTTCAAACCCGAAAGGTCAGGTAAATCATTACGAAAGATTTCGTTATTAATTACCGGATTCTGATAATCATTACAAAAGATTTTAAAAATCTGAAAAACAGACCTCTCGCGACCCGCGTGAAGGTTAGGCTTAAGTGTAGGCGGGCCGCGAGCCTCCTAAATTACACGCCTGATATTTGAACTTTAGGCGACCCGCGTTAAAGGAGCATGGAACTTCCATGCGGGTCGCGTAAAGTGCCCAGATGCAGAAACTTTGTAGTTTCTTGCCTTTTGAGCATTGTGAACGATCAAACCTCAATAAATGAGGCATGGGCACCCTACACTTGACCCATATCACTCAGGAGACATCTACCCATCATCATGATCAGTGTAGGTTGTTGTGTAGTGATCTAGAGAGCTTTCCTTGGCTGTAAATAGCCACATTATGTGCATAACATTCACACAACACAAAACACATTCATCTGATCATTCCAAGAGCTCTCTAGCATCCATCTCTGCTCTATAAGCAAGAACACACTTCTGTAAGTCGTTCACAACCATTTTAGTCATACATTTCCATAGTTTTAGCCTATAAACACAACCGTCGTAACTAACGGTTGTCATTACCATAACTTGCAAATGGTTCAGTCTTATGACGGATCAAAAGTAGTTTTGAGAAGGTAATTATGTGGGTAATAAACCTCTAAAAGGGTTCCCCCTGATCACCACTCTAACTATGTCAAATATCGAGTCAAACGTGCGGTTAAAAAGTCAACAGAAAGCTATTTTAGCGATTAATGCATAATCTGTAATGTATATGTTATGAAACCTGTTTTGACACTTATAAAATATGATATTAAGTATATAAACTTGTTTGCGCTCGTTTGAATCGACCATTTGCTATATTGAACCGGTTCGGAGCCGAATGTCGCAAAAGTTTGACTTTTGCTTTGACTTCAGTGCTGACCCGTTTTAGTGAGGTATAAATATACCTTAGGACTCTCTTAGGACCAGGTCACATGTTGGTATAAACCTCTGTGATCGGTTCATGAGTTATCCGAGTCTTTTGCGCATTTCCGTCATTCGCCTAAAAGTTGACCGTAACGGCCTTTTGAAATTAAAACGAGTATTTCGGACACGTGAACGGACCAGAACCTTGCTTATTAAATTATAAGCATGTCCGTAAAGTTTCACGTGAAGCCGAGGTCTAGAATGAGAGTTATGCTAAAAGGCGCATTTAAAGTAAACTTTAGTAATTAACGGCGCAATTAGCATAACACCTATCTAAACCAAGATTTCGTCACCAAAACTTTTACCCACTGTATTAAAATAATATTTTGGGAATTTTAAAGATTTTTAATAATTTTTACCTCGCTCATAACCTGCGGTTATGGCTACGGTTCGGTAAATACCGAATATGCCCTTTTTGGCCAAAACATGAGTTCTACAAGGTCTTTTGACCCGATTCCAGTTGCTACTGGTTTTAAATAATAAATAAAGTATTTTAAGCTTTATGAGCTGTTCGAGAAACTCAGATTTCCTGTAGAACTCGAAAAGCCCTTTTAAAGTCTTTAAAATGACCGAAAAGCCCCTACGGGGCATAATATTAACTTAAACTCGTTACGGGCGTCACGGAAGGTATCCTACTGATACCACAACCCATTTAAGGCATATTGACTTAGGAAATAAGCGTACGACTCTCATGGTTAACCGTTTCGCCTATTGCGCACACGGTTCGGCTTATGAAACTAGTTTTCATAATTTAGCCGATACGGGTCAAATTATATTATTTGAACCCCAAAATCCAGAGTGTGAACCATAAACCCACTCGAAACAAGTCTCTGAACTTGTTGGGTCAGAATCACACTCCATTCTCGGTTTTCGCCTTTCACGCGATCAAACCCTATCTATATATATCAGAACCAACCGGTCTAGGCTACGGCCATTATAACGACCCGTTAGGATTCTAAGAGGTTAATTAAAACCTTCGTTCCAGATTAGGAGCCCCAGTAAAAGCTATCGGTGATTTAATCCAAAATAAGGAAATATACTTGCAAAGGTAAATACTTTAACTTATTTCCCCTATATGGGCTTGGGTTACGGTATATTAATACCGCTTGATTGAGCATTATATTCTTCCATCGCTTAGGTGGTTAATTAAATAATATGATCGGCTCATTTAAACAGTTTTGTTGCTTATAAGCCTTTGGGGGGTTTAATGACCGTTGTCCCGGATATCCTTGGCATCATTTTACGAAATGGCCACGACCATCGACATCCCGGTGTAGGCGTACACCCGGTATAAAGTGTCGACATTAAATTAAAAGACGTAGCCGTTGGTTTTTATACTACGGTTTTACGCAAACGTGGTGTGTCTATAAATCTTTAACCCGGCACGACCCGGGCTACTGAACGCATAAAAGAACATGTAAAACGTTCACAAGATTTTATTATAATTTTCCCAAGTTATAAAAGAGTTTGTGCCTTGTGCATTCAAATCAATTTTAATAAACATTTTCAAATGTGTCAGTTGAATGTATTTACCAGTGTAAACTGACGTATTTTCCCCAAAAAGATTAAATGCAGGTACTATACGAAATTGGCTGGTATTAGCTGCCTAAGCATCATGAATAGTCTCGCAAACTCGATGTCATATCTGAATGAACAATATTTTATTATTTTGATCCGCTGTGGATATATTCAACTTCTGTAATACTTTTGATATTACAACCAGAGGTTGGGTTTATATATTTATCTTATGCTTCCGCTGTGCATTATATAATTGTGTGGTTTGACTATATTGTTGCCAACATCGTCACGGTAATCCCCCACCGGGCCCATCGGTGAGACACGTGGAAATCGGGGTGTGACAGGTTGGTATCAGAGCCAACATTGAGTGAATTAAACACTATCCTATTGTGTTTAATCTCAATGACACAATTGCACATACTTGAGTCTAGACAAGAACTTAGGACAAATTCGGATTAATACTCCTCTTTGTCTTTATTATCCTTTCGATTTTAATAAATTTTGGAGCAGGGAAATGCCACCTGTTATATTCCGAGGAAGAGGAAGAGGAAGAAGAGGCAGAGGAAAAGTCGTGACACATCACGATAACGAAGCTGGACCATCTGGTACAAGACATCCTTCGATGACACGGAGCGAAGAGCCACAACGACGAAGAGATCTTTACGAACCCGCGAGGCATTCCACTTCGCACAGCTCGACGCCATCCTACCGGCACTCCTTTGGACCAAACTCAGAAAATGATCCCAACAACCCACAACCTTCCTTCATACCTCTACAACGTTCGGTATCGCACCGAAATTACGACGACCCTACTCCCTACTACATAGGTCAGTTTAATCCGGCTGATTACATACAGGAACCTTCAGGTTTTGTTCCACTAGGGCCACAAGACCACTTTTCTGAAGATCCCATGGAGGAAGATGAGGATCCTACTGAACCTGCGCGTGGTACGCCCACGCATCCGATAGAAGTCTCTGATGGGTCATCCTTCCATGGCACGCCCTATCAGGGACCAGACAGTTTCCAAGCGTTGTTTGACCGACATGAGTGGTACTACATGCCACCTCAACAGACATCTCAACAACCGCGACATCCACAGGATCCCTCTGAGGATTCGCGCTTTGTGGCAGTTACGCCACCACCTCCGCCACCGGCGCAACCAGTAATACCTGATCCGCCGAGGCGTAGGAGGACAAATGCTCGTATGTCTACACGAGGAGGAGGGGGTATTCACTTCAGCACTCCTCGACATTCTAGTAGTAGCCACTATCTGCCACTACAAGAAGAAGGACCTTCAAGTCCTATGCAGGAGGCGAACTCCGCACCAGCTGCACAAAATTCGCCACCATTTGGGTATGACCAACCCATACCTACTTACACGGGTCCAACGGCTTACAACCCGTTCGAACCATCACAAGCACAATACAACTACGGCTATGAGCGCGACCCATATGTGGTGTCGGCAAGATATAATGCGCGCTACCCTGACGGAGCACATGGAAACATGGGACCACCGGACTACTCAGCTCATGGGTATCCAATACCTCCCAGACCTCCAATTCCGCATCAAGCGCCACAACCACGTTTCTCTCCTCCTGAACAGGAAGAAATACTCCATCGACTAGATTGTGTGGAGAGAGAGTTCGAGGAAGAGAAGAAAAGCCACCGAGGATTTCTCAAAGGCTTGGCGAACCTACTAAAGGGCAAAAAGAAGAAACGTGACCACTAGCCCTTAATAGTTGTACGAATGTAATTTCTACCTTGAAATAAGTCCCTGTGTGGACAACTTATCGTATTTCAGTCCCTACATGGACTTATCTTTTTAGTCCTTGCATGGACACCTATCTTGTATTAGTCCCTGCGTGGACTTGTCACTTATTTTAAACCTCTATGGAGGTATGTACTATTTGAAAGACCCGTTTAGGGCAATATGTAACTGTATTTGAGATTTTGGAATGTATGTTATGAGTTTTGTTTTAATATGTATAAAAATAAATCAAAACCATTCCTTTTATATTGATCTGCCTAGATAAAGAATCTTAAAAGGTGAAACCTAGCTTGGTGTCTTTTAAGATCCAGTCAAGATGGTACGACCTAATTGAAAAGATTCTGATTCCCTGTTAACCTCTGTACGCATGTTAACAATCATGGCAGATGTGATTCGTTAAAATCACGCACGTCATTCTTATACAATAATCCTTTAAGGATTTCAAAACCCAACTAAAATGATTTATAAATCGTGGGTTAAATCACCAATGAAGGTGATCAATATTATTAAAACATCCATTAGTGATGTTGTGCCTACGGGCCAATATTATTAAAACATCCATTAGTGATGTAGTGCCTACGGGCCAATATTATTAAGACATCCATTAGTGATGTAGTGCCTACGGGCCAGTATTATAAAAACATCCATTAGTGATGTAGTGCCTACGGGCCAACCTTATTAAAAACATCCATTTGAGATGTAGTGCCTACGGGCCAACCATATTAAAACATCCATTAGTGATGTAGTGCCTACGGGCCAGTATTATAAAAACATCCATTAGTGATGTAGTGCCTACGGGCCAACCTTATTAAAAACATCCATTTGAGATGTAGTGCCTACGGGCCAACCATATTAAAACATCCATTAGAGGTGTAGTGCCTATGGGCCGTAATAATTGTCTTATAACGACAAAAGGCAGTGGTGGTCTATGACTCCCTGTCAGAAAGAGATAAAAGAACTACGGTTCAACTCTCTTTGCCTTTGATTCTCTGAAATCTCGGCTAATATTATAAAACATCATCATGATTAGGCTTTATGCCGCCAATACTATTTATATAGCTGAAATAGGATATATTCAAATCCTAATGTGTAGTGAAATAATAAGTTAACCAAATATGGTCTCTGTACCATGGTTGACAAATTGTCATAAAAGACAATTATATAATAATCGCCTAAATAAAATTTCGTTATCTTCTGTAACAGATTCAAGTTACAATGGCGGATCCCAATGGAGAGAACAGCCACACAAATGAAGATGACTATGACAATACGCCAGTGCATCTGACAGGCGCACAACTGAAGGCTCTGATTGACAATGCTGTTCAGGCAGCTATTGATCGTCAATATACTGAGTCCCAAGGCAGAACCGTGTCAAAACCACCCTCTAAACCAAAGACACACTCCAAACCACCCTCTGAACCCAAGAAAGATGACGACAAACACTCGTCCACTGAGCACAGCGTTCATCGCGATAGAGAATATACTGATGCATCCAGTGCTAAGGGTTGCACCTACAAATACTTTGTATCATGTAAGCCCCGGGAATTTACAGGGGAGAAAGGTGCTGTTGATTGCATCACCTGGCTAGATGAGATGGACACTATTGTGGACATCAACGGGTGTGCAGCGAGGGATGTGGTGAAGTATGTGTCCCAGTCTTTTAAGGGCGAGGCCCTGGCATGGTGGAGGGCGTTGGTGCAGGCATCTGGTAAGTCTGCTTTGTACAAGATGACATGGGAGGAATTTATTGCTCTCATTAAAGAAAACTACTGCCCTCAGCACGAGGTTGAGAAGATAGAGGCTGATTTTGTCTCACTGGTGATGACGAACCTGGACTGCCAGGCGTATTTGACAAGTTTCAATACCATGTCTCGTCTAGTTCCATACCTGGTGACACCAGAACCCAGAAGAATCGCCCGTTTCATTGGGGGATTAGAGCCTGCAATAAAGGCTAGCGTAAAGGCTTCTCGGCCGACGACCTTCAGGTCAGTTACTGACCTCTCCTTGTCTCTAACTTTAGACGCTGTCCGTCTGAGGACACTAAGGAACAAGGAGGCTGAGAAGAGAAAACGTGAGGATGATACCTCACGAAGATCAGGGAAGAAGCACCGTGGAAGCGGTGAAGGCAAAAGAGGGTCGGAGGCAAAGAAGGATGGGCAAACTGGTGAAAGGCCCAGCTGCAAGATCTGCAAGAAACCCCACTCTGGGAAATGCAGATTTGCATCGAACTCACAGTCGCAATCAAAGACTCCTTCCTGTGGACTATGCAAGTCCAAGGATCATAAGACTGTGGAGTGCAAGAAAATCAAGGATGCAACCTGCTATGGCTGTAATGAAAAAGGGCACATCAAGAGTAACTGCCCAAAGTATGCCAAGAAGGCGGAAGAGACAAAGAAGTCAAATGCGAGAGTTTTTCGCATGGATGCAAAGGAAGCGGTTAAGGACGACAATGTGCTTACAGGTACTTTTCTCGTAAATAATATATTTGCAAGAGTACTATTCGATTCTGGCGCTGATAAGTCCTTTGTTGCCAACTACTAAATATGCCAATCAAAACCCTTGACGTGAAATACGAAGTAGAGTTAGCAGACGGCACGATCGAAACCGTCTCTACTGTTTTAGAAGGATGTAAAATGTCCATTAGGAACCATTCTTTTCCTTTATCTCTACTTCCTTTCAAACTGGCGGGTTTTGACATTGTGCTAGGCATGGACTGGTTATCCCATAACCAGGCCCAAATCATTTGCGGCAAGAGGCAGATAGTGCTAAAGACTCCGAGTGGTGAATCGCTTACCATTCGAGGAGATACGCAGTACGGGTTGCCCGAAGACGTATCTATGCTGAAAGCTTCAAGGTGTTTGAACAGAGGCTGTGTAATTTACATGGCTCAGGTAATAATAGAAGAACCTAAGCCGAAGATCGAGGATCTTCCTGTCATTTCTGAATATCCCGAGGTTTTTCCTGAAGAACTACCTGGTTTGCCACCAGATAGACAAGTGGAGTTCAGAATAGACATCATTCCTGGAGCAGCTCCAATAGCAAGAGCACCTTACAGGCTAGCTCCAACGGAAATGAAAGAACTGAGGACCCAGTTGGATGAACTGCTGGCGAAAGGTTTTATCAGACCTAGTTCATCTCCCTGGGGAGCACCAGTCCTATTTGTAAAGAAGAAGGACGGATCGATGCGGTTGTGCATCGACTACCGAGAGCTGAACAAAGTTACCATAAAGAACAGATATCCTTTGCCAAGGATCGATGATCTGTTCGACCAACTGCAAGGAGCAAGCTATTTCTCAAAGATCGACTTGAGGTCGGGTTATCATCAGCTAAGGGTCAGAGATGAAGATGTACACAAGACAGCATTTAGGACTCGCTATGGTCATTACGAGTTCCTAGTGATGCCTTTTGGGCTCACAAATGCACCGGCTGCGTTCATGGATCTCATGAATCGCGTCTGCAAGCCGTATTTGGACAAATTTGTCATAGTCTTCATCGACGATATCCTTATATATTCCAAGAACCAAGCAGACCACGAGAAGCATCTTCGTTGCATTCTCGAATTACTACAACGTGAGAAACTCTATGCCAAGTTCTCGAAGTGTGAGTTTTGGCTACGAGAGGTTCAGTTTTTGGGTCACGTTGTGAGTGAGCGTGGTATCCAAGTGGATCCCGCTAAGGTAGAGGCGGTCATGAACTGGCTGGAGCCAAAGACGCCTACCGAAATTCGTAGTTTCCTGGGGTTAGCAGGATACTACCGAAGGTTTATTGAAAATTTTTCAAGGATTGCTGCGCCCTTGACTTCCCTAACCAAGAAGAAAGAAAAGTTCATTTGGGGCCCAAAGCAGCAAGTGTCCTTCGAAATACTGAAGCAAAAGCTAAGCAACGCACCTGTGCTGACATTACCGGAAGGTACAGATGAATTTGTAGTTTACTGCGATGCATCAAACACAGGCATGGGGTGTGTGCTTATGCAGAAGGGCAAGGTGATTGCCTATGCTTCAAGGCAATTAAAGGTGCACGAAAAGAATTACACCACCCATGATTTGGAGTTGGGTGCCGTTGTATTTGCACTGAAGTTGTGGAGGCACTACCTTTATGGTATTAAATTTGTGATTTATTCTGATCACAAAAGCCTCCAGCACCTGTTCAATCAGAAGGAGTTGAACATGAGGCAGCGCCGTTGGATGGAGACCCTGAATGACTACGATTGCGAGATTAGGTACCATCCCGGCAAGGCGAATGTAGTCGCCGATGCCTTGAGCAGAAAGGAAAGGGTAAAACCCATTCGAATCAATGCCAAGAGCATTGAAGTCAAGAACAATTTAATTGAAAGGATTTTGGCTGCACAGCGAGAGGCTGTGTTGGAAGCTAATTATCCTAATGAAAAGTTAGGAGTAACTGAGGAGTAGTTGACTCTTAGCAAGGATGGAATCTTGAGGCTGAACGGACGTATATGGGTTCCGATTTATGGAGGACTACGAGATGTTGTTCTCCAGGAAGCCCATAGTTCCAAATACTCAGTCCATCCTGGTGCAGACAAAATGCACCAAGACTTAAAGGCAAATTATTGGTGGATAGGCTTGAAAAAGTCTGTAGCCGCCCATGTAGCAAAGTGCTTGACTTGTGCTCAAGTCAAAGCCGAGCACCAAAAGCCATCTGGCTTGCTACAACAGCCTGAACTTCCCGAGTGGAAGTGGGAATGCGTAACTATGGACTTCATAACCAAGTTACCCAAAACCAGGAAAGGAAACGATACAATATGGGTCATAGTCGATAGGCTGACTAAATCGGCTCATTTTCTACCCATCAAGGAGACGTATAGCTCCGATATGTTAGCCCAACTTTATGTTGATAAGATTGTAGCCTTACACGGCATACCTGTGTCTATTATCTCCGACAGGGATACTAGATACACATCTCACTTCTGGAAGAGTTTCCAGCAATCTTTGGGCACGCGTTTGAACTTTAGTACGGCTTACCACCCACAGACGGACGGTCAGAGTGAGCGTACTATCCAAACGCTAGAAGACATGCTTCGTGCATGTGCGATCGATTTAGGTGGTAACTGGGATAAGAACCTACCCCTAATCGAGTTCTCCTACAATAATAGCTACCACACCAGCATAAAGGCTGCGCCTTTCGAGGCATTATATGGTAGGAAATGCAGATCGCCTGTTTGTTGGGCGGAAGTAGGAGAGGTCCAATTATCGGGACCAGAGATTGTTTTCCAGACGACGGACAAGATTGTCCAGATCCGGGAACGTCTCAAGGCTGCCCGCGATAGGCAGAAGAGCTACGCTGATCCAAAGCGTAAGGATTTTCACTTCGAAGTAGGTGAAAAGGTATTACTTAAGGTGTCACCCTGGAAGGGGGTGATGCGTTTCGGCAAGAAAGGCAAACTGAGTCCGAGATACATAGGACCTTTTGAGGTCATTGAACGGGTCGGGTCAGTCGCCTATAAGTTGAACTTGCCTGAAGAGCTCAATGGAATTCACAATGTATTCCACATCTGCAATCTCAAAAAGTGCTTCGCCGATGAATCGTTGGTGATTCCACACACAGATGTGCATATAGATGAGAGCTTAAAATTTATAGAAAAACCTTTGTCGATTGAGGATCGACAGGTAAAGAAGCTTCGCAGAAAGCACGTACCGATTGTGAAAGTCAAATGGGATGCTCGTAGAGGTCCTGAATATACGTGGGAAGTCGAAGCTACAATGAAAGAAAAGTACCCCTATTTATTTGAGTAAATCTCGGGTCGAGATTTATTTTAAGGGGGTGAGGATGTAACACCTCGAAATTTTGTGTCCAATAATGTGTTAACACGTGTCATTTGTTTATACGTGGCATTGATATTAAATAAAGGACCAATTTTGACAAACCTTGAAAGTATATAAATTCGAGGGTTATAAATGTCAACAAGGGTAAATATACTGTATAGTAACCCTAAATAACGCTTGAACCTTCAAACGAATAAATCATAGATCGTACGGAAACGAAACGCGGAAGAAAGTGAGGGATTACGAGCTACAGGGGTTAACTGTGTCAACATGTTTAATATTACCTCTGAGTGACCCTTTAACGTTCCCAAGGCTTCGTAACAGTATTATACGCTCACTAGAATATACTGTATAAATTCCGCGAAGTTCCATCTTCAAACGAAAGAGTTATACTCAAATTCGTATGAGAAGGGTTAAAGGCGTCAACAGTGAAAGTTAAGGCTTTCCAAATAATTAATAAACTAACCGGGGACTTTATAACGCGGGTAAATAACACGAGGCCCCTATCGGTAAATAACCGAGGGCCAAACCGCAAAGTTACCCCTTCAAACCCGAAAGGTCAGGTAAATCATTACGAAAGATTTCGTTATTAATTACCGGATTCTGATAATCATTACAAAAGATTTTAAAAATCTGAAAAACAGACCTCTCGCGACCCGCGTGAAGGTTAGGCTTAAGTGTAGGCGGGCCGCGAGCCTCCTAAATTACACGCCTGATATTTGAACTTTAGGCGACCCGCGTTAAAGGAGCATGGAACTTCCATGCGGGTCGCGTAAAGTGCCCAGATGCAGAAACTTTGTAGTTTCTTGCCTTTTGAGCATTGTGAACGATCAAACCTCAATAAATGAGGCATGGGCACCCTACACTTGACCCATATCACTCAGGAGACATCTACCCATCATCATGATCAGTGTAGGTTGTTGTGTAGTGATCTAGAGAGCTTTCCTTGGCTGTAAATAGCCACATTATGTGCATAACATTCACACAACACAAAACACATTCATCTGATCATTCCAAGAGCTCTCTAGCATCCATCTCTGCTCTATAAGCAAGAACACACTTCTGTAAGTCGTTCACAACCATTTTAGTCATACATTTCCATAGTTTTAGCCTATAAACACAACCGTCGTAACTAACGGTTGTCATTACCATAACTTGCAAATGGTTCAGTCTTATGACGGATCAAAAGTAGTTTTGAGAAGGTAATTATGTGGGTAATAAACCTCTAAAAGGGTTCCCCCTGATCACCACTCTAACTATGTCAAATATCGAGTCAAACGTGCGGTTAAAAAGTCAACAGAAAGTTATTTTAGCGATTAATGCATAATCTGTAATGTATATGTTATGAAACCTGTTTTGACACTTATAAAATATGATATTAAGTATATAAACTTGTTTGCGCTCGTTTGAATCGACCATTTGCTATATTGAACCGGTTCGGAGCCGAATGTCGCAAAAGTTTGACTTTTGCTTTGACTTCAGTGCTGACCCGTTTTAGTGAGGTATAAATATACCTTAGGACTCTCTTAGGACCAGGTCACATGTTGGTATAAACCTCTGTGATCGGTTCATGAGTTATCCGAGTCTTTTGCGCATTTCCGTCATTCGCCTAAAAGTTGACCGTAACGGCCTTTTGAAATTAAAACGAGTATTTCGGACACGTGAACGGACCAGAACCTTGCTTATTAAATTATAAGCATGTCCGTAAAGTTTCACGTCAAGCCGAGGTCTAGAATGAGAGTTATGCTAAAAGGCGCATTTAAAGTAAACTTTAGTAATTAACGGCGCAATTAGCATAACACCTATCTAAACCAAGATTTCGTCACCAAAACTTTTACCCACTGTATTAAAATAATATTTTGGGAATTTTAAAGATTTTTAATAATTTTTACCTCGCTCATAACCTGCGGTTATGGCTACGGTTCGGTAAATACCGAATATGCCCTTTTTGGCCAAAACATGAGTTCTACAAGGTCTTTTGACCCGATTCCAGTTGCTACTGGTTTTAAATAATAAATAAAGTATTTTAAGCTTTATGAGCTGTTCGGGAAACTCAGATTTCCTGTAGAACTCGAAAATCCCTTTTAAAGTCTTTAAAATGACCGAAAAGCCCCTACGGGGCATAATATTAACTTAAACTCGTTACGGGCGTCACGGAAGGTATCCTACTGATACCACAACCCATTTAAGGCATATTGACTTAGGAAATAAGCGTACGACTCTCATGGTTAACCGTTTCGCCTATTGCGCACACGGTTCGGCTTATGAAACTAGTTTTCATAATTTAGCCGATACGGGTCAAATTATATTATTTGAACCCCAAAATCCAGAGTGTGAACCATAAACCCACTCGAAACAAGTCTCTGAACTTGTTGGGTCAGAATCACACTCCATTCTCGGTTTTCGCCTTTCACGCGATTAAACCCTATCTATATATATCAGAACCAACCGGTCTAGGCTACGGCCATTATAACGACCCGTTAGGATTCTAAGAGGTTAATTAAAACCTTCGTTCCAGATTAGGAGCCCCAGTAAAAGCTATCGGTGATTTAATCCAAAATAAGGAAATATACTTGCAAAGGTAAATACTTTAACTTATTTCCCCTATATGGGCTTGGGTTACGGTATATTAATACCGCTTGATTGAGCATTATATTCTTCCATCGCTTAGGTGGTTAATTAAATAATATGATCGGCTCATTTAAACAGTTTTGTTGCTTATAAGCCTTTGGGGGGTTTAATGACCGTTGTCCCGGATATCCTTGGCATCATTTTACGAAATGGCCACGACCATCGACATCCCGGTGTAGGCGTACACCCGGTATAAAGTGTCGACATTAAATTAAAAGACGTAGCCGTTGGTTTTTATACTACGGTTTTACGCAAACGTGGTGTGTCTATAAATCTTTAACCCGGCACGACCCGGGCTACTGAACGCATAAAAGAACATGTAAAACGTTCACAAGATTTTATTATAATTTTCCCAAGTTATAAAAGAGTTTGTGCCTTGTGCATTCAAATCAATTTTAATAAACATTTTCAAATGTGTCAGTTGAATGTATTTACCAGTGTAAACTGACGTATTTTCCCCAAAAAGATTAAATGCAGGTACTATACGAAATTGGCTGGTATTAGCTGCCTAAGCATCATGAATAGTCTCGCAAACTCGATGCCGTATCTGAATGAACAATATTTTATTATTTTGATCCGCTGTGGATATATTCAACTTCTGTAATACTTTTGATATTACAACCAGAGGTTGGGTTTATATATTTATCTTATGCTTCCGCTGTGCATTATATAATTGTGTGGTTTGACTATATTGTTGCCAACATCGTCACGGTAATCCCCCACCGGGCCCATCGGTGAGACACGTGGAAATCGGGGTGTGACATTCTGTGGCGGCATAGTGTATCCCTGACATTCAACATTTGCTGCTTCAATAATACGCTTTTCACTTGGAACAAAGACACGCCGTGTAGGACCTGAATATCCAACAAATATTCCTTCAAAGCTCTTTGAACCAAACTTTCCCTTAGGCTCTATCACCGTACAGGGTGACCCAAACGGTTCTAGATACTTCAAATTCGGCTTGCGTTTATTGATTAGCTCAAAACACGTCTTGTTGAACTTCTTCACAGTAAGAACTCTATTGAGAGTATAACATGCAGCAGAAACAGCTTCAGCCCAGAAATTTATTGGTAACTTAGAATCTGCAAGCATCGTTCTGGCTGTCTCTATTAGCGTCCGGTTCTTGCGTTCTGCAACTCCATTTTGCTGAGGAGTGTATGGAGCACTAAACTCATGCAGTATACCTCTTTCATCACAATATTCCTCCATCTTACTGTTTTTGAACTCAGTACCATTATCACTCCGAATTCTACAAATTGGTCTCTGGTACAAATTCTCAATTTTCTTAAACAATACCATCAAACTATCAAAGGTTTCGTCTTTTGTTTTCAAAAACATGACCCACGAAAATCTGGAGTAGTCATCAGTCACGACCAGACAGTAGGAATCACCTGTTATACTCTTGACGTTCACTGGACCAAACAAATCCATGTGAAGACGTTCCAATGGTCTTGAGACTGAATTAACTTGCTTTGTAGGGTGTGACTTTTTCTTCTGTTTGCCTTTGACACAACTTATGCACTCCCCTTCCAGATGAAAACCTTTAATATTCACTCCTGTCACTAGATCGTTATACACCAAGTGATTCATTTTTCTTAAATGAATATGCCCCATCTTTCGGTGCCATAACCTTGACTCTTTCTCCGTTGCTCTGGACACAAAACAATGAGCCTGACCCGTGGTTGTAGTAGCAACGCTCATGTCCAACACGTACAGATCGTTGACTCTTGGTGCCCTCATGATGATCCACTCTTCAGGTATCACAAATCCCGGTTTCAAGATCAAACATTCTTTGTCGGTGAAATGAGTAGTATACATCCTGTCACAGATCTGGGAGATACTCAGCAGGTTGTTCTCCAGCTCAGCGATGTAGTTAACTCTCTCAAACGTGATAATGCCATTTGACAATGTTCCTTCACCTATGATCCTTCCTCCTTGATTACCCGCAAAACCCACATAACCACCGTTAATGCTATTCACATCATACAGCGATGCGGTCTTCCCTGTCATATGCCTTGACGCTCCACTATCCATTATCCACCTGGATACAAGTTTTGGAAGATCCTGCACATAACAAATCATCATATAAAACAACTTCAAGAAAGATGCCGATTCCTGCTTCGCAATCCAGGAAGCTCCGGCAATTCAAACTGTTTAGTCAAACATTGAGTCCACCCAGGCCTCATCAGCCTTAGGTGCAACCTTGACTCTCGCAATTTGAATTTTGAAATTTTCAGCCTTAAGTGGCGGAAAATTTACATCATAATCAACAATAATTGGCTCTTCAGCCTTTTTCTCTTCAGAATTTGAAACTTTCTTCTCAACCTTTGATTCAATTTTTGGTTTCCACACCTGTTGAGTTTCTGCAACCCTTTTATAAAATTTATCATTTTGAGTTACCAATTTCTTTACGGGTTCAGTTTTTGCTTTTACGTTGTCGATTTTAACGTTTTTCTTCTCAACCACTTTCTTCTCAACATACATTGGTGCTTTACCCTTCACATCAACCTTCTTTTGTTGAACCTTCACAGCTTCAGTCCTAGGCTTCACATATGTACACTTTCGTGCAATATGACCAACTTGTTCACATCTAAAACAAGTACGAGTATCAGCTACCCGACTCGTGCCTTCAGACTGAGCCTGCGAAGCTCTCTTCTCAAAAAATTCTTTGTTCGATT
This sequence comes from Helianthus annuus, assembly GCF_002127325.2. Classification (NCBI taxonomy): domain Eukaryota; kingdom Viridiplantae; phylum Streptophyta; class Magnoliopsida; order Asterales; family Asteraceae; genus Helianthus; species Helianthus annuus. Next base: position 104,967,550 of record NC_035448.2, read on the forward strand.
TTGAAAAAATTTCTTTTTCTTCATCAACAAGTGAACTTGAACTGTTCACAAACTTTTTCTTTTCAACAAACTTCTTGTTTGGAACATTTCTTTTCTGAAATGGTTTACCCCCCTGATAACCACCTGACCAGTTGTTTCTATTGTTATTGTAAAAACGTGGTGGATAAACAGTTTTCTTGTTGTAAACCCTCTCTTTCTTTCGACTCAGATCGTTCACTGCTGACAACTCGACTTCAACAAGTTTGAAAACATTTGTCAATTTGTTCATATTAACATTCTCAATCGGAAACTCTGAATCCGAAAACAACTTATCCGAACCCATCATCTTGTACATGACAAGGTTTGATTCTTCATCTAAGTTGTTCTTGGACTTTTGTTTCGGAATGTATTTGTCTAGAAAACACCCATCCTCCTCAGAAGTGTCACCATCTGGTTTAAGCACTTTGTCTACCACACTTTTCACCACATCACTTTGGACACCCTCGTCATTGGAAGACGTGAACGTGACATCAATGTTTTCAGGAAGTGTAACATCACTCTCTTCCTCAAGTTCAACCAACCCAGATTCCTTTTTAGTGTAATTGTGCAAAATCGGCGGTGGAACTTTGTGAAACCCTACACCGGTACCATCTGAAAACACATCCTCGCCAGCTTTGTTTTTTCCTATAGGTTTAGGAACAATATGCTGCAACACAAAGCTTGCAGAGTTATAACTGTTAAGTTTCAACTGAATTCGCTCATTCTCTATTTCAGCTTCTTGAACTTTAAGTTTCAATTTAGCGATCTCATCCAGTTGTTTATTAATTGATTCTTCTTTTATTCTCACCACAGCTCGCAAATGTTCATTTTCTTTAAACGTTTTACCATTTCGTTCATCACTTTCTTTAACTGTGATTTTGAGCTTTTCAAATTTTTCAGAAATTTTACGGTTTTCAAGAATTAACTTTTCATTTTCAGTTTTAACCTTTTCATGATCAATTTTATCTTTTTCCATTTGAGAAGTTAACTCTTTGATTCGTTCAGTTGAAGCTCTTACAGTTTTGTCACGACCGAGTATTTGATCCTCAACACTGCTGACCTTAGCTGTCAGGTTTTTAATTTTCTCATTGTTGAGGTACGTGACAGTACTACAGAAATTGCATTCTTTTGTGCAATTTTTGCAGTCAATGTTTCCATCAATTTTCTTACCTGGCGCATTAGCTGACACATTTTGACTGACCTGATCCTTAGACTCAGAAACAGAATTAGGATCTACCTCAAGTGCTTTTGCGGCTAGCACTTTGTCAGCCATCTTTCCCAGATTTTCAGCTGTCAACTCCTGTGTAACATCGATCAAACTCGTATCAATCTTTTTCACTTCATTTATCTCTTCTTCTTTCTTTTCTTTCTCTTTTTCTTCTTCAATCATCTTTGATGTTGGTGTTCCCCCCCACTTGTGCTGTCAATATTCATCTTCTTCTTTATACTCCTTGATGATGGCCTCGATATCAAGCGTTTTGTCATCAATTGCAATGTTACCATACTTATCAAGGTAGCACTCTCTGTCTGGATCCCATCTATTCGCTCTTTTTGCCTCTAGATATACACCAGAAAGTCTGATAATCTTGTTTTCAGCAACCATCTTCCGGTATCTATACTTCTGTTCGTCTGTTCGATTATCTTTCCATGGAATAGGCTCATTCTTTGCCATAAAAGCATAACCAACAGCATCATCTTCCGATAAAACCTCTTTGCTCCAGTCGTAACCCTCATCATCATAAATCACAGCTAAAGCCCTCGATTTGTCTCTGTTCTCTTCCTGCTGCTTTAATCTGGGCGGCTCAGATTTATTCTGATGGTAGATTGCCTTCTTGTAGTAGTCATCTTGAAACGGATTCTTTGACTCATCAGCGTACGCATTTCTGCATTCTCGCTTGAAATGACCCTTCTGCTTACACTTAAAGCACGTCACCTTCGATTTATCAAACCCCAACTTTGTAGACGGACCACCAATCGTTTTTCTCCCAGTAATCTCCATGAAGCGTTGTGCACGTCGAACTGCACTTGCCATTGCCCAACGGATGTCGATCAGCTCCATTTCTTCGGGGTCTATCTGATCGTAGTCTTCTTTCGTCAGATTTGTATTTCCGATCTTTCCGGCCACCAAACCTTCATAGGACTCCAACACAGACGCCAGAAAAACCATTTGTTGCTTGGCCGACTCTTCATCAAAATTCTGTGCGTTCTTCAGATCTATCGCGATGTTGCACGAAAACTTTGCATCAGAACGTTTGTCAGAAGATGAAGATCCGCCATGATAACCACTGTGGCTTCCACTGTTTGAACTGCTTTGACTTTCTTTGTTTGCTGAAGAAACATTCTCAGCAGAAAATGCAGTTTTCGGAGAAGTAGCTTTCGGCATCAAGCTTTTCGGATAATAAAGATCCAAGTTTTGCTGATAGGATGAGTGATTGACTTTGTAAGTTTTCTTCAATTCAAGCTCATGACTTTCAAGTTTCTCAATCACCAAATCTAGAGTCAAATTTTCAGGAGAAATAGTGTTCTTCAACATTAATGCGTAATATCTCCAATCCACTTCATCTGGTAAGGAATCGAACAATTTGTCAACAAGTTCTTCCGGAGAATACTTAATCTCATGTCGTGCCAGTTCCAGCTTCAGATGACCGAACCTTTCAATCATTTTACAAACCGATTCATTTTTAAGACAGCCAAACATATCAAATTCTTTTTTAAGCAGTTTCATTTTATTTTTTATAATCTCTTTACTTCCAAGACACTTTGTTTCGAGCTTTTTCCACAGATCTTTAGCATTTGTGTAATCTATCAGCGAAATGATATCTTCTCGCACTGATTGAAACAATAATGCCACACACTTTTGCTCTGCCACAAAGGATTCAATTTCGTCAGCTGATGATAAAGTTTCTCCACTTTTGTCTTCATGAACATATGCAGTTTTCAAACTCTTCCAACTTGCATATGTGAAAGCCTTCAACCAATCCTCAAATTTTCTCGACCAACGGCTATATTCCTCGATTGCCATAAGCTTCGGAGGTTTGTTGAATGTACCGAATGCACTCTCAGATTCCCAAGTTTCCTTCTTTTTCTCCTTTGATTGATTCTCGTTCATATTGTTCGATGTCGTATCGTTGTTTCCCGAACTACCCGTGAATGCATACATATCGCTGAACGGATTCATGAAAATATCATCCATTTTGAACGTACCTACAAAATCAAACAACACTTAGACAAATTTTCGAGATTTTTGAAAAACAGAACCACAAAAGCGGATCAATCTTGTATAAGTGACAAAAAGGCAAACTGATTAGGTTCAAATAAGCGAACCCAAGATACAGACTACAGTACAAGCGAACCAAACAATATCAAATATGGTCTCTCGAGCGGACCACAAAATGTCAGAAAAGCGGTCCAACTATGTCCGAATACGCGGACCAAATAAGCGAGTCAACAGTTCGAGCGATCCAGGCTATGATCGTTCGAGCGAGTCAAGAATGTCCGAATGAGCGATCCAAAGTATGATCGTTCGAGCGGTCCAGGTAATGTCCGTTCGAGCGATCCAAAAAGTAATATTGTCTGAAAAAGCGATCCAAACAGATTTTTCGAGCGATCCTAGCACTAAATTTTGAGCGATCCAAACAGATTATGTCCAGATAAGCGATCCTGAATGTTCGAAAACGCGATCCATAGTTTTTAGCCTGTTTTACCTATTTTTAATCCGAATTTCAATCTGAAACTTTCTAGGGTTTATTATTAGTGTGTTTTATACAATATACTCAAATTTCAGACAATTTTGACCGTTGGAACCACTAGAAACTGAAAAAGTATGAGAGAAAGTGAGTAGAAAAGAGAGATTTCTGCAGATCTATGCTGTAGTAGTATGAACTCCTCGTCCTGAGCTCTGATACCACTTGTTGGACCGTTCTTTGACCCTGAAAAGTCAGTCAGAGTAGCTCATCTTCATGTATGAAGGCGGAATCAACATATATGAAGTTACAACAGCATATCCTTTCAATTCCTATCTTTTTATTGCTTTCTGAAGAAATTTTGACAGAGTTTTGGCTCCCAAGCACACACATACATCGTTACAAATGATGAATCGCTCAGCCTATATATAGTGATCCTGGGTCGCTTATGAGACATGCCAAATAAGCGATCCAGATCCCTTACCCTATAAGCGATCCACATACTGACAAATAAGCGGTCCAAGATGTCATATGAGCGGTCCACATCATTACAATGACACATAAGCGATCCTAAACCTATTTCACACAATATTTACATTTTGACCCCCTATTGACCAATATTGACTTCAGACTTTTTGTAGACGCAGTCAACAGACATTCCGTGCATCAACAATTTATACTCAAAATTCAGCATTGTATGGTCTTAACAAATCTATAAAATAATGCTAACTATCCTAAACAATCTCAAAGGTATCAAACAATCATTCAAAGTATTCTTCCGGTATTGTCGCGCATCTTTCATACGTTGTCCGTTATCGAACCAAAGACCATACGAATGATATTTTTAGCACCTGAAAGCAATAACTACTAGCCTAATGAGCTAATTAAGGTCATGTAGCATCCTAATATGCCGTTACAACCTAATTAACATAGTTTAGCGTAATGACGAAAATATCTTACAAATTAGTGATTTTTGTCACATGTGAATTAATAAAAAATATAAAAACCATCCAAGCCACCCCCCCCCCAATCATGTGAACCGTTTGGAGTGGGTCCCAAACCCACCCCCATGTTGTGATTTTTATGATATATAAGTATGGTGCATAAGGATTTGCTTTGGCTAAGAAGATCCTACAAAATTATAACATAACACCACACTTTCTTCTTATTCTTATCTTCATCAAATATCACCACCATAACATCACCATAAACCACCACATTTCTACCTTTAAAACCTTATTTTTATGATGATCAAAGGAGGTTCACGCATGGAAAAGCTTTAGGAAGTTGTTCTTGGTGCTTGGAAGCTTTATATTATCATCATCATATTCTACTAAGCTCTTCCCTAGCATAAGTGCTAATGGTGAGTCTTCAAGTTTACATTTTCAAGCTTCTTATTATTTATAGTTTATAAAAGTACATCTTGATCATCTTGAACTCCATGAAAATCAAAGTTAAAAAACCCTAAAACTAAACTAATAAACTTACATAATGGTGTGTTATGTGTTGATTATTATGATTAGTGTAAGTATGTTGTTTAGACATGATGATCTTGTATAAATGTGTTTAAAAAGGTGATCTAAACATATATGTGTTTAGATCTAAACAAGATCGTCATACTTCATGAACTTGGAAATATATATATTCAAAAGGGTTTCTTGAAAAGTTAAATTAAAAAAAAACCTAGAGTTTATATATTATTGTTTTTGGTTCTTAAAAAGTATTTTTTTAAAGATATAACATGAAGAATTTTATAAATATGTTTATATGTAAAATAGGGAAGTAGAAATACAAACATAAAAATGTGGGTTTTACTAAAAAGATGACTTTAAAAAGTATGTATACACGTTCATGAGACATGAAGTGTTTATGATCAAGATACATAAATTTTGATCATAAAGAAATATGTGGGATACTTGATTTGAGTTTGATGGCAAATTTGAGTTTGAAAAGTGGTTTTAAATACGTTTTAAAAAGGTGGGAAAACGGCATAATTTAGGGGAAACTATGGCGAAATTTTTTAAAATTATGATCGTGATTAAGTGGGGATTATAATGGTTAATCATACTTAAGGATCTTAATCATGACTAGACAAACTTTTTGGTAAAAAGTTTAAGTGTTAAACTCCTAAGAATCTTCCTAAATACTTATGGTAATTTTTATAACTTAAAAATGGAAACTTATATATATATATATATATATATATATATATATATATATATATATATATATAGGGTTTCCTATCTAGCCCTACCCTATATATATATATATATAGAATTGCGCTAAAATAAGAACCACCTCGAGTTGTAAGAACCGCGAGAACTTTTTGATCCAGACCGAGGTGGACCAAATTTTTTTCATAAACGTAGATGCATGTATTATAAACACATTTGTAAAAAAAATTCAAAAAAAATGTCGTGTGTGTAGTTTTGAGCACCACAAGTTTGTGTTTACGGTACCCGTAAATTTTCCGGTTAGATTTACGGTACCCGTAAACACAAACTTGTGGTGCTCAAAAACTACACACACGACATTTTTTTTTTGAATTTTTTTTACAAATGTGTTTATAATACACGCAACTACGTTTTTGAAAAAAAAAATTTGGTCCACCTCGCCCCGCACGGTGTAGTTCTCACGGTTCTTACAACTCGAGGTGGTTCTCATTTTAGCGGTCCCCTATATATATATATATATAGGAAAATATATATATACTTAGAAAATTCATGAAGGTGTATATGATATGTGCTAAGTGTATGTATTTAGATGGTAGGATGATCTAAATAATACACCAATTCATACCATGAAAATACTTGTATGAAAACTATTATAAAATGCTACATAAATACATATACACTAATATCCTCAAAATACTAAGGAAATGCTAAGACATCGGATATATATAAACCTTACTTATGATATATCCTTAAACGAATAAACGGACGAGCGGGCAATTCGGACTGCGGATGGGCTTATAAAAATATATTCCTAAGAAATAATATATTTCCACCGACACATAAGACATATAAATTATTCGGTAAATAAAGGAACATATAACGTTCACCGACGACAAACAAGCATATCGCCATCACGGTGAGCTACTACGACACTTGGGTGATTTTCGACACGAAAATATATATATTAAACGACTACGACGACACGTCTAAAAATAATGTATTTTTAGGCACTTAACGAATATATATATATATATATATATATATATATTTACGATAACAAAATCCTAGAAGTTAGAATGTATAAAAATTTGCTAAGTGATTTATATAAGTATATGCACATACCTAAAATCCACACTTAGTAAATAATACAAGAATGCAAGAACATAAATATTATGGACTCGTATAATTATTTTGGGAAAGGCCCAACAACATAAATACATGGGCAAGGCCCAATAACATAAAAGACATGGGCAAGGCCCAATAACATAAAAGACATAGGCAACGCCCAATAACATAAAGACATGGGCAAGACCCAATAACATAAAGACATGGGCTAGGCCCAATAACATAAAGACATAGGCAAGGCCCAATAACATAAAGACATGAGCAAGGCCCAATAACATAAAGACACGGGCTAGGCCCAATAACATAAAAGACATGGGCAAGGCCCAATGACATAAAAGACATGGGCAAGACCCAATAACATAATGACATGGGTTAGGCCCAATGACACGCGTGCAAGGCACGAGGACATGTGAAGGGCGAGGCTCGTTCATACACGATTTAATAAACACCAAATGTATATATATTCAAATGTGAAATATATATATATATATATATATATATATAACGATCGAACAAACAAACTACCAACACTATAATAACACAAGGTTGTTCTAAATATGACAAGTAAATACATAACAAGAATTCAAGATGAACAACTTGTACGAGGTCCAACAAGGCAACAAGACCTAAGTGTCTAATAAAGTTAGTACACATGTAGGTTACACACGTGTACGGACGCTCGAGTTTCAATAGTACGACTTATGGAACGCAAACCTGTGAGTTCATGTCCCCCTTTTCTTTTAAACATTTTCGGTTTTATAACCCTCGGGGGGGGGGGAATACATGTCATAACAAACAATATGTTAGCTATGGGGTTAGATGATAACACGATCAATGTGCGTAAGTAGGATGATGACAATAGTAACCTTTAATCACTTAGAGGCCAAGGTGCAAAAGGGATAGATCTATCGAGCTTGAGGCGCACTCCACTCCTGGTTGGTATACCCTTATGAGTGCTTTTGTGATCCCAATGATGTCAAAGTTATCTCGGTTTGGTTACTTACTTACTTACTTATGGCACATATGTTAGGGTGCTAGCTACACACTGATAGATCCTTAAACTCCATGAATACTAATAACATACTGAGGTTTCATTACTGGATTACAAACATGACATTTCATACGAAAACAATAACTACATGAACTCGCCAACTTTTGTTAACTTTTAAAATTACATGTATTTCAGGACACAAGACTTGAGCCGGTGATAGACCACGGAAATGGGAATGACATGACAACGAATGCCTTTTAGAGGATTCGACTTTTATATCCCAACCTTATATGGGTATATAGGGGATAAAACCTCAACACGCTTTTATGACCAAAACAATCTTTAATTCGAAGTGTAATGCAACTTAATAACTATATTTTGGATAACATTGTGAACTTGTTTGGAACTTGGAATCCCCTTTTGGGAACTTGTAAACTTTTGTTGCAAATCAATACATATGGCATCGTTGTTGACTTATATTTGTTTACACGATTGGATTCAATGATTACCTTTCATAAGTCACACGCAATACGTTTCCGCTACTAGCAGGGTGTGACAGATTGGTATCAGAGCTCCGATTGTAGTGAACCGGGGAAAATTTTTTACTAAGTTTGGTCTACAATCACTAAGGGCTCTCACATGAAAACAAAGTTTATAACGTCACAAAAATAATTTCAAAAATATGACCAAAATGACAAAACGTTTTCATAGTGTCACGATAACACAAGGATCTATCACACGAGCTCAGCCATAAGTAATGAACAAGAACATAACATGCTTAGTCTATGAGAAATATACACATTGCATTATTAGACTATGTGTCATGGACACATTACATTAACAGATTATGTGCTGTAGGCACATTACATTATCCGCCCGCGGATTATAAACAATCACAGGTTCAGCTTATACTTGATAGAAATCCTGGTTAGATGGGATTATATGTGATTATATATATAATTTATTTACATATATGTTGTACGGAATATTTTTCCGAGAACGAAATACCTTCGACTTCGAATTCTATTATTATTCTTGACTCGCACGATAAGAATATCGACCTCGCGTCTATTGAGGAGCTTATGGCGGACGTGATCCTTAAGGGAGACCCTAAGCTTGATTTCCGTAGAAAATGGCTACTTTTTCCCTCAAATGTGAAGGTGCCTTACTACGGTAGGGACGACGAGGCAGAGGTGGTAGCCTTGGACAACAACTCTATTAGTGGGACGAGGTCCCTGTGGCTCATACTAATCGTGATTGATGACACTCTCGTCTAGAAAGGAAAATGAAGTACTCATCTTAAAGGTGCCCCTCCAGTTGTTATTGTTCCGGATTCTCTCTACTTCTATTTCGTCTAACATTGTGCCCTTTCACGAATAATGACAATGAGCGTTAGCACGTGGACCATCACGAATGTCCCTCATATGTTGAAGGTATATAGACAATAGTGTCCTCTCTCTGACTGATCATCTGCTTTGAACGAGAGAACGCTAGGGTGACCATGCAAGACAATTTATTATTACAGGGGCCCACGTAATAACAACTTGTAGTGCATGGGGAATCCTGGTGGGCTCTGCGGGTCAAGCTAGTGATCACTATCTATTCGAAATTCTTAAGTTGTTCAAGTTTCTATCTAGTAGAACACTAACCGGGGTGGTTACTATAACACCCTACGATACAGGAAGACCACACGTATTTGTTCGTACTTAACATTCGATCTGTATCACGAATTAGTTGTGACTAGTCATCTAAACAAACAAAATTGGTTAGCAACCAAGGGAGGATTTATCCTCAACATTCTAGGATTCTTGTTCATGGGTTGATTTCTTGGTGTTGGTGGCACCTTATCTTAGTTATTGGAAATGGTTACATTAAACTCCGTCGTTTGACATTTGTCTTATTCTAAGGGATGATATGGCATGAGCCATGCTGCAACTCCTCCATTGCAATTTATTCGACATCTATGGAAATTATAACAATTTTTTTGGAGCTCGTGGAGCTCAAAGGATATCAACATATTCGTCACACGGGTTAGTGCGGCGAAGGATTTTCCTACTTTGGACGATCGAGGTCCATGAGGTAGGGAATACATGCTGTAAGGATAGAGACAACTGTTTGGTTTCCCCTCCTCAACGAATTATTTATTTTTCCACTTAGACATATGGCCAATACACGCAAGAAGTACTACACATTTAGGATTGCGGTTATTCATGTTATCATTGTTTCAAACATGTATGAACAATGCGATCTTGAGGTTTCCATGACCAATTACATTCTTAATTCTTAGGCGCTGGTAGGCTATACCTGTCCAATTACAAGTCTAGATCCTTTGATACTATGTATCAAAAATAACATGGCGCCGAAAAGAAAATACGCCCAAAAGGGTCAGTTAATCAACACCCTATTATTAAAGTCGAAAATACGCCCAACGTGAGGTAGCGGAAATTGCACAACATGAGGTTGTTGAGTCGACACTAGTGACGCTACTGATGGTACCGGTAGTTCAAGTGGTTCAAATCCCGATGGGACGAGAACGAGTGGCAATGTCACACTTGGAGATGCAATCACACTAGGTTCTAGTTCTAAGGCTTTCCCGGACTCTAAGCCGCGGGACCTCATTGGTACGGGAGGTGCAGTAGGTTCTGTCCGCTAAATAAAGACAATGGTCAGTTAGCCGTGCTAGTAAATGTATTCCTAAGTAAACGATTTGGTAAACGAATAGTCTCCTGCTGAATGCAACATTAACTTGGTGGAATATTCAAGCATAAACTTTAGGGAATGATACAATGAAGAGGTTCTCATGGAAAGAACTTATGATCTCTAGTTTATTTAAAAAAACAATTATCCTTATATCCTTATATTAAAAACCAACGAAATGAACAGTAATAAATAATAAATATTAAAAAGAGAAATGAATTAACAGTAATAAAAATAGAAATGAATTAATAGTATTGGGTACCGGTACCGGTATCAAATTTACCAAACTGAGTGTATTTTTGGTATCCGTTCGGCACCGGTATTCATCGGGTTTTACACTCAAATACCGGTGCCGTACCGGTACCGACCGTATCAAGCCGTACTGTACCAGGTATATTCAGTACCGGTACCCACTTTTGGGGATTTCGGTAACGGTATTTTCGGTACCGGTTGGTACCGAGCTCATCAAATCCTGTAGCAACGTAGCAATGCAAGTAATTGCACAGTTTAGATTACTTTTCATACACACACTAAATAAACTGTGTTTCGTTTGAATGAGGTTTTATATACACAACAACTTATTTTGCTTTATTTTTTGTCTTTTTGCGTAATGAATGAATTGTAGCATGTAAAATAAACTTGGATATTTAGATTATTGATGAGCAAATCGTATCAAATCCTGTAATCAAACCGGTATCGTATCGGTACCAAATTTACTATACCAAATCATTTTCGGTACCAATTTGGTACCCACCTTTTGGCATTTTCAGAATCGTTACTTTCGGTTCGACACCTGTCTAGCACCATACCTATATCTATTGATTTTTACCTTCAAATACCATACCGTATTGTACCGAGCATTTTCGGTGCCAGTACCTAATTTCGATGATTTTCCGGATCGGTACTTTCGGTGCCGTTACCGATACCGAGCTCATCCATATTTCAACGTGTTAGCACCATAATAACTGAACTGAAAACAAACGAATTTCCAACGTGTAGGACGTGTGGGTCCTATTATTATTATATATTAGGTTATTTAAAATCGCTTTTTTTTGGACGGATTGACTATCCTTTTCACGACATTTTTATTTATGTTTTAATATTCGGTATCTGTTTGCCGTGACTGACACGCGTTTTGCAGTCATTGGGTCCCCGCCGCAATGCGCGGGCGGAAATTTAACTAGTTTTATTAAGTTTTAAAAAAAACATTACAATATTTAATAAAACATTACAATTAAAAAAACATTACAACATTTAATAAAAACATTACAATTAATCTTCGTATTCATCGTCGTTGTCTCATTCTTCCTCTTCGTTTTCTCCGTCATCCAAACCTCCGTCTTTAAAGCTCCCAACTTCGAATTCTTCTATTTCTTCTTCCTTGGAGTCTTGTTCGACGTCGCCATCGTGTTGAATTGGGCGAATCACCCAAGCATGCTTGACCAAATCCGCCTTTAACGCGTTATGTATTTCGTTAGAATGCAATAGTTGACCATTTAAGATTCTCTCTTCCATTATTGCTTGCGTTCCTTCAACAACATCTTTTGGAAAATAGTATTGGCATATTGCTTTTCCATCGTCTTCTATAATCATATTATGCATTATGATGCAAACGTACATGACCATTCTAATTTTTTCTTTATTCCACATACCACAAGAATTTCTAATAAAATGTCATCATTGTTGAAGAACCCCAAACACCTCTTGATGTCCTTTCGTGAAGATTCTTGTAGTTTTTTTGAATATTGTCTTTTCACATCGAGCGTTTCAGAAAACGTTTTCACAATATTTGAATACTCCGAGGATATACCATCGCCCAAATATTATCCATGCTCGTAGTCGTTCCCATTTGCATGAAACCCGACTTTCGGTATCGTGCCAAAAATGTAACCCTCTAGCAATGGTGAACACTCGAAGGTAATGATGCCGTTCATACACCCGGCAGGACCAAAGAAAGCCGACCAAACCCAAAGGTCGTATGACACAACCGCTTGTAAAACTAACGTTGGTCCTTTCTGGTCAATGCGTGTATGTTGACCTCACCATGCAGTTGGACAATTATACCAGCGCAATTGACGACAATCCAAACTACCAATCATGTCGGGTATTCCATGTTTTTCTAAATGCCCCTCGTATATTTGTTGAAGGTCGTTCCATGTCGGATTTCTCAAGTAACGTTTTCCATATAACTGGCATATATCTAAAAATAAAAAAAAATTATATAACCGTATTTATTTTTATTGTACTTTAAAATAAATTAAATATATAAGAGTGAGTAAAAATATACCTAAGCAGAAATGTTCCACGCTATCGCGTGTTGTTTTCTCCCCCATCTTCAAATACTCGTTGTTGATGTCGTACGTGTTTTCCGTAGGCGAGTATACATAACGTTGAAGTTACCTTTTGAATTGAGGTGAATCCTAGATATCCTCTCGCATCCATTCTTTGCTTGAAGTAGTCATACTTAGCTTCCAAATCATCATTAATGCGCAAAAATAACCTTTGGCTCATCCTAAACCGACGCCTAAAAACATTGGGGCCGTGAACCGGTGTAGGATCGAAATAATCTTTCATCAAACGCTTGTTTGCGGCTTCACGGTCTCGCAAAATAAAAGTGCGCCTCAAAATGGGGCGTGGAGGAGAACGGCTAACGTGTTGCATGGTTTCAATCGCGAGGGCACATGCACTCGTAACTGCTTCTTCCTCCTCCGCGATTTCTTCGGATGAAAAAAAAATGTTAAAGAGTAATTCTAAATAATAAATGAAATCTTAACTAATTCGTAAATTAAAGTCAAAAACATCCAGTACCCAAACGTAGCGTTGGATCTCTATTTTCTTCAAATTTTTAACATGTTACAGCTTAGATCATGAGAACTAGATATGTTATATATTTATTAGAAAAAAACAGATATAAATGCCGTATTTATACTACACTAATAAGAAAGCTTTTTAAAAATTTTAATATTTAAAGCGTAAGATTGAAACAAAAAATTGACCTTGAGTAAGTTCAGAAAAACAAAAAGAATAGGTGACATGACATTAGTAGATTAAATAGAAACTAAGTTTACAAATGGCAAAGCCATTCGCATGGTCTAGGAAAGGTGGGATCTAGACACACCTTACATCTATCTATCCCTAGAGATAGAAAGACTGCTTCCAGAAAGACCCCCGGCTTCAAAACACACTAAGGTCAACGTGACAACGTGCACAAAATTTGGATGACACAAGCCATAACTAAAACTAATATGCATTGATGAGGCAAAAGGTACAACAAATTAAAATTTTATGCTTCATTTAAATGTCTCAAAAAACTTAAGGTTCCTATAATACTCTCATTGACTAAGTTGGTAAAGGCCTATGTATCGCGGTAGTGATGCCATTTTTTGTATCTTTCATGACCTGGTAGCACGGGTCTAAGCCGATCAGCAGATGTGCATTTTAAAGTACAGCATCCTCTCAAATCATTCATACAGCTCGAACAACACCTGAAAACAAAACACATGTATCATATTTTTATAATTTTACATAAAAGAATTTTGCAGAGTAGATGCGGCACTTTCAACTCATTAACTTATAACTTATAAATATATGGATTTGGGTTGGGTTGGGTTGTATGTTATCTCAAACGGGTCACACAAATATTTATCTAAAATGGGGACGGTCAAACAAGTTAAAAAATGGCCCGGGTCTATTTTTAATGCGTACAACCATCCAAATCTTTTTTATTACAAGATTTAGATTATTATTATTATTATTAAAAATAGTGGTTTTCTGATAATAGTTCGTATAAACAAATTGACTCAAAGATGGCGTTTACAGGTAAATCAAATACAGCGTAAGGTTCTTTAAAACTTAAATACTTACAGGAATAGCAGATTGCAGTCCAGATTTGCACAGTTTCTATGCCTCAACTCAGAAACTTGTGAGCCACAAATATAACATTTAGCAAAAACGGTATTTTCATCATTCGTTGAATCATGTTTGACCGAAGAAGGTGGTAGCGAGAGCCGAGAATCAAACACAAAAAGATTTCCAATCCATTCAACCGGGCCTTCACACTCCAGATAATGTGATATTCCTCCTTTCAACGTATACAAATTTTTGTAACCCTTTTGTCTACAAAATATAGAGAATTCGTTATATATATATATATATATATATATATTGTAACCTTGTCATTTTGCCACCACTAAGATATAATATCAGCTCATTGTGGATAAGTTTAGGTTGAGATTAATTGCAGATTAATAAGCAAAATAAAGAAAAATGCTAAAAGGGAATACCTAAGGATTGTAGAATATACGTCACAACGAATACCTCCAGTGCAGTACATTAATATCTCTGTATTTTCTTTATCAACATTAGCTAAAGGATCTGAAGCAACGTCCTGTATCAGATAAACATGGCGTTTTCAATTTTTTAGAAAAGTTTTCCTACAAAATCATGCATGTAATCAAATTTTTAGGGTCAGCTTTTATTTTAGAGTAAAATGCCATTTTCGTCCCTGAGGTTATGCGAGTTTTGCGACTTTCGTCCAAAGGTTTGTTTTTTTGCATCTAAATCCAAAAGGTTTGAAATCTTGCCATTTTCATTCGGCTAGTTAACTCCATCCATTTTTCTCCGTTAAGTCAGGGGTATTTCGGTCTTTTTTGTTAACTTAAATGGCAATTCCGTCTTTTTCACTTTATGTAAAAAAACTGAATACCCTTGAAAAAGACTGAATTGCCCTTTAAGTTAACAGAAAAGATGGAAATACCCCTGACTTAACGGAGAAAAATGGATGGAGTTAACGAGCCGGATGAAAATGGCAAGATTTCATACCTTGTGGATCCAGATGCGGAAAAGCAAACCATTGGACGAAAATGTGGTCAAACTTCAGGGACGAAACTGGTAT
This sequence comes from Helianthus annuus, assembly GCF_002127325.2. Classification (NCBI taxonomy): domain Eukaryota; kingdom Viridiplantae; phylum Streptophyta; class Magnoliopsida; order Asterales; family Asteraceae; genus Helianthus; species Helianthus annuus. The sequence goes on from NC_035448.2 coordinate 104,983,132, forward strand.
TTTACTCTTTATTTTATAACTAATGCATTAGTTATTTATAAAAGATAGAAATGGACACAAAAGTATTTGTGGGTCAACCCGAACAGAACCAGAGTTATAAAGTAACCATTTTGACCAAAACCCAACCCACCCGACCCGTCCCGCCCATGTTATAGTTATACCTCTGATTCAGATAACCCAAATGTTGTGCTCCTAAAACAGTCAACGTTTGGTCTTTGAGCTCCATTAAAATGACCAATATCCCATTCATAACCTGCCAACAAGAATTGAGATTAGTGTGAAATTACCTAACTATCCCCGACTTACACAAGTAAACAAGAAGGAAAAGAGTACCATTCCTCACATCCAACAGAACAACATCTTTATCGGAATTTGATAGTTTTTCCCTCCATTCAGATGGCGTGAGAGGCGTTGCGCGCATAGATGAGTCAACCAAAGGAAGATGTGACACCCCTCCTTCCATCTGAAGTAAAACAAATTATTAAACGCAATTCCAGAGTTTATTATTTTTTACTTAAAACATGAAATTGGGGCATCAAATCTTTAAACTAATTAAGTATATACAATGGCAGCCTCTCTATTCCTATGGGGTAGAAGTAAGGCTGTCTACATCAATGGTGTAGGATAGTGGGGGCGAGAGGGGGCGGCCGACCCCCCGAACTTTTCACTCAGCAGTGGAGAGTATGTGGTTTTCGTATAGAAATTTTTGGGTATATACGTTTTCGACCCCCCCGTTTTATAGAAATTTTTTGGTGTGTATGTTTTGAACCCCCGGTCGGAAATCTCAAGCTTCGCCACTGGTCTACATCTTACCCTCCTCATACCTACCTAAGCTTTGCTATTGGTGGGATTTACTGAGTATGAAGTAAATACAATGGCAATGTTAAGAGTGAATAGTATTGAATGCCGATAGCCACTCCTATATCATTTTATTTCAAAAAGTTGACGATCAAAGTATATTAACAGTACAATACCATCTGATCCAACCCGTTTGAATATGTTGTTTCGCCCAAACAATCACAAAACGTAAACAAAAACTCCCAGATTGACCCAATATTGTCCATTTGGCATCCTCTAAACGGCTATGCAGTTAATATCGGTTATCAGTCCCCATGTAAAATATCGGTGTCAAATATAGGTACCGATATTATCGGTGATATTGACTGATATATCACCGATTTTCCCGATATCAGTACCTTTCTTCTTAGTTCTACCATTCGTCTTTCTTCTTATTGCTACTATTAGTGTTTTAAGTCTTAATCAATTCCTACTTGCTACAATTATTACTATCTTGTAAGTTGCAGAAGGTTATTTTGTTAATAGTAGGAGAGTATACTGAATTGTTAGGCCGGAGGGTGTGGGGGCGCCACCCTTGCCACCTCAGCCTCCATGGCGCCTGGGTGGTGGCGCCACCCCACACCATGGGTTTTACGGTAGGGCGCTATAGGGTGCTCGCCAACATGGTAACGTTTTGAAATTGGGATGATCGAGGTAGTTGGTCAACATATCCGTTGCCAACATTCATTTAAAAAAAAGGTATTTTTAATTCAAATATAAATACAAACCTATCCCAAACTAAAACACACACCAATCACAACTCAAACACACACCAATCACAACTAAAAAATGTCATCCGATTCTTCGAGCTCTTCATCCGACGGTGGTCTTGACGATATGGTTATCGCAATTACGCAGGAGGCGATTAATTATTTGCGAGAAGAAGCCCAATCCTATACATCGCGTACCAGACAACCGGCTCTTGAACGAGATCGGTTAGGTGCTCATGAACGTCTAATGCAAGATTATTTTTGCTCTTGAACAAGATCGGTTAGGTGCTCATGAACGTCTAATGCAAGATTATTTTTGTGAAAATCCGTTGTACGATGATGTTCAGTTTAAGCGTAGGTTTCGTATGAGCCGTCGTCTTTTCATTAAAATTTCTAATGATCTTGCGGCGAATTCCCTTTTTTCACTCAAAGAGAAAATGCTAGTCACAAAGTTGGTTTCTCTGGAATACAAAAGTGTACAACAGCAATTAGGCAACTAGCGTACGGCACAGCGAGTGATTCGTGGGATGAATATTTAAGGGTGTCGTCAAGAATGTGTCGTGATTCTCTTGAAAATTTCTGTGAAGGTATTTTTTATTCTTTATTCTTATTGTTATTGTTATTATTTTTTAAATTTACATTGTTATTATTTTTTAAATTTACATTGTTATTATTTTTTAAATTTCCATTGTTATTATTTTTAATTTACATTGTTATTATTTTTTATTTACATTGTTATTATTTTTTATTAACACTATTTTATTAGGTGTTATCTCTCTGTACGGGAGACGATATTTGAGGATGCCAACCGCTGCCGACGTTCCACTTTTATACAAGGCCCATCAGCGCATACACGGGTTTCCAGGGATGTTGGGTAGTCTTGATTGCACGCACTGGGATTGGGCGGCATGTCCAACCGCTTAGAAAGGGCAACACCATCGTGGTGACCACGATGGTCCTACCCTAATATTACAAGCGGTCGCATCTCAAGATTTATGGATTTGGCATGCGTACTTTGGCATGGCCGGTGCGAACAATGACATCGTAGTTATAATGTCCTCGAATCTTTTCGACGATGACATCGATGGTGTTGCACCAGATACTTCATTCTATGCAAACAACGTGGAGTATAAGTATGGGTACTATCTCATAGACGGTATTTATCCCGAGTGGGTGACGTTGGTAAAAACTCTTTCGTGTCCAGACGACGAAAAAAGATTGTATTTCAAGAAAAAACAAGAGTCAGCAAGAAAAAGATATCGAGCGGGCTTTCGGTGTGTTAAAAAAGAGATGGTTTATCATCGCCCAGCCGTCGAGGATACTTGAAAAAAGTAAAATGAGAAACATCATGTATACCTGCATCATTTTGCATAACATGATATTGGAGGACTCGGGTAGAGCGTTTTGTGGAGAAAGTTATGATGAAAGTAACCAACCGACGAACCCAATACTAACATACGCTGAAAAAGAAGTTATCCGATGGAAGGTACGTGACAGGAACACACACCATAACCTTCGAGCTGATCTGACCGAGCACCTATGGTTTTATCGTGAACAAGGAGGAGACGACGAGTGACTTTGTATTTTTTTTATTTTAATTATGACATTGTATGTTTTTCATTTAAATTATGGCATTTTATTTATATTATTTCAATTATGGCATTTTATTTTTATTATTTAAATTATGAGTTATAAATTAATATATCAAAATTAAATAAATTTTAAATTTAAATAAAAAATAATAATTAGGTAATGATGACGGGGCTTTCTCCCACACCCTGCAAGTTAAAGGAGGGCGTTATAAAGCCCCCTGGCTGACGTGGATCCTAGGTGGCGCTGACGTGTCTTGATAAAGCCCCTAGGGGCTTTATCCCATACCCCATAGCCTTAGTGTTAAACAACTATGTATATAAATTCTACATGATATTAAAATTACCGATATCCCATTGCGATAACCTATAACCGATATTTTACCTCATCAACTGCATAGCTAAATGGCGATAATTCTGACATTGGCATATCGAGGGTTTTTAAGAAAGGTATGCAGTATGCATGCACAATCACATACCCTAGCTTCCATGCAGGTAAACCAATGTAGGGTTTAAGGGTGATTTAGGGGTTGTTTGGATGTGTGTTTTGAAGGTAATTATGAGAAGTAATAATCGAGAGTAATAAAAGGTGATAGTGTATATAAAACTATGAGAATGAAATAATCGAGAGTAATAAAAGGTGTACAAGTAGCTTGCCTGTACAAGAGAAGGTTTATACCGCAATTTGAGTCTTGGAAATGCATGCCTTTGTACAGGAGAAGATACTTGAACTAATATATCCTTAAATCTTTCATCTTTTTTTATCCAACTAGCATATGCAAGAGCGTCTTCTGATGGCCCGCTGTACTGCACAAATTATGCAAGTCAACAATCATCAAAAAGTCACTTTTATGTTTGCAACTCGTCACAATCAAGTCATGAATCTTTATCTTCCAGTTTATTGTTGTTCTTCAATATTCCATGTACAATGAAACATGAAAACAAACAGATGAGAGTAAGCCTAAAGCTTACTGTATAATGAGTAAACAGAATGATCACCTGAGCATTGATTCCTTGTTCATTTATGTATATCCGACCGTGTATGTCACGACCCTGGAGGCGAAGGAAAGTAAATCAAAATCATTAGATGATTATATGACTATATGAAGTAGGATTGTTCTAATAGCTCGTAGCTCGCTCGAAAAAAAACTCACTCAAAAACGGTTCCTTTAAAAGCCGAGCTAGCTCAGCTTGGATCGTTTACAAACGAGCTAGCTTGGTTCCCGGCTCATCTACAAAACCGAGCCAGCTTGGCTCTAATTATTTTATTTTTAATTGATTATACATACATACATATATATATATATGTGTGTGTGTGTGTGTGTGTGTAGAAGAGACCCAAATAGATAAACTCTAAATCACCAATACGTGATGCTTAAGTGTAATACATAAGGCGGTTGTATAACCGCCTACCTCAGTGTCTCATTAAATCATCACTATGTATAACGGTACAAGTGCTTTATGTGGTTACTGTTCTCAACATGATATTGGTTCTAAAAGGAACACACATTGTTTGTGAGATAGTAATTCACTTGCATTGAACATACATACTAAATTTAATTCATGTCCTAATTTAGCCTAATACCCAATACTAAATTTAGAGATGTTCAAATAGCTCATTGCTTGAGAAAAATACTTGCTGGAAATCAGCTCGTTTATAAGCTCGGCTTGGCTTGTTTGCAAACTGACGTTTTCAAACCAATCGGAGCCCGAGCTGACCCGGCCCGGTTCGTGCACAGCCCTAGAAGAACTAGTCAATAATTATTGCAATATGATGAAAACGACCTGTAGAAACTGAAGGTGTTTGTCGACCTCAGCTTCTGGGTCTTGGATGGAAACAAATCGATAGAAATTAACAACTACAAAAACCCTTTCATCCTCCTCAAAAACCTCGTTTCCTTTTACCCAATTGGGTGTCGATGTTGATGATGATAGTGCGGTGGTGCAATTGCAAGGTTGTAATCGAATGTTGATCAACTTAATCCTCCTCTTAGTTTTAATTGAAATTGAACAATTTCTGAACCAATTGTTTGGAGTAATTGTAGTAATGGGATGATGATGATGATGATATTTTGGGGGCAAAGACGCTAGGGTTGTTAGAGAACCCATAATCATACGAAGGAGGAGGAGGAGATGCAAATGAGAATAGCTTGTGTGTGGGGTTTCTTCACTTCATCTGCTCATTATGCTCATTATTAGACGATGTGTATTGTGGCGTTATGCATCCAGATAAAGTTGGGCATGTGTAGTCTTAAAGCTCTTTTAGGGCGTTATGTGACATGTGGCATGCCACGTTACCTCGGGGCTTTATGGGGCGTTATGCAATTTGAGGCCGTAGTCATAAAGCCTCTGTGTAATCATTACTCATTTTTTAATTTTTATTTTTTTAATTCATTTTGTAACTTTTTTAAAAATAAAATTTATTTAATTAAATAAAAAAAGTACAATAAAATAAAAAAAACATGAAACTAGAAAAAAAACATTAAATTAGCATAAAAAAAATTACACAATCAAAGATTATATTTTTTTTCAATCCGCTCCTTTTGTGCCAACGTCATTTTCAAAGCTTTTCCCGTTAAGTGGTCATGCGGTTTGGAGTAGAAGTCAAAGTCGTGAGCCCATTGTCGATCCCGCATAATCTCCGTAACTTCGCGGTTCTCCTCCAAACGTTTGTTACCGAGTTCGTGTATGTCTTGAAGCCGCTTGTTTATCTCCGAAAATGCGTTACTCATATCCGTTCTCATAGACATCGACGACGACTCGGGTTTTCTCGCCCGGCTTTTTCTTCCGGGCGGTCTTGGTAGCTCCTCCACCGGCTCGTCATCCGGAATTTCCTCGTTCAAGCCGATGTTTCGAGCGTCGGAGGTTGGCGTTTCGGGTTCACCCGACTCGTTTGTTTTGGACCTCTTTGATGGCCGTGTATTTCCCTAACGACCACTTGGAGTAGATACGACGGCCCATTTGGGGCTATGGCGAAGGATTTGCCAACACTTCATGTACGGGAAATGGCCATTAGCGTTCGTATACTCGACCAATGCCTCTTGCGTAATGTCTTCATCGCTACTTCCACTTTTCCATCCGGAATACAAGCGTTGGTACACGGTTTGAAAGTTTGTGCACTTCTTGTTTATATCGGTCCACTTCCCCGATATAGAGTCCGGTAGGCGGTATTCCTCTCCTCTACCTATGAGCTCGAAAAAGAGTTCTCGTATTCGGTTCCAAAATACGGTTTTACTTTGATTGTTTGCTACAAAAAAAACAATATAAAATGTTAGTTCAAAATTTTAAAAATAAAAACTGAAAATAATAAAAAACAGAAAAAAATAAAAAACAGAAAATAATTAAAAAACAGAAAATAAAAAAAAAACAGAAAATAAAAAACAGAAAATAAAAAACAGAAAATAAAAAACAAAAAACTGAAAATAATAAAAAAACAGAAAATAATAAAAAAACAGAAAAGAAAATATAAAACAGAAAATAAAAAACAAAAAACTGAAAATAAAAAAAACACAAAATAAATAAAAAACAGAAAACTAAAAACCGAAAATAAAAAAAACAGAAAAAAAATTTAAAAAGAGAAAAAAAATAAACATACCTATGACCGGGTCCTCCGAAACATCGATAAAAGCGCGGGTTAACGCATACTCCTCTTCGGGCTCCCACGTTATCACATTTTTTTTCGCTCGGGTGTTGGTTTCCACCTTCTTTTTATGTGCCCGTTTTGCTTTTCCTTTTCCTTTTTGCGTCTCCGGTTGCGTATCCGGTACCTCGGGTTGCGTCTCCGGAACAACATCGGGTTCGCGTAGTGGGGAGCCGAAAGCTTGAGCCGACCCAAACGCTTGAGACGACCCCATCCCATCCGTGTTTTGACTTGGGTTCCACCCGTAGAGATTAGGGTCCCATGATAGCGGTTGGTTCAAAAGATTCATGAACCCGGGACTTTGTTGATTGTAATCGAGAAAACCGGAGCCGAAAGGGTTGGGTCTAGTGGGAACCGGTGCCACGGGGCGAGTAGGATTGCCACTTTGGTTTGGGTCCGCACTAGATCGGGGAGGAATGAAGCCCCGGTTGAATGGATTTATTGTATAAAATATCAAGAATTCTAAAAAAATATGGGAGAGATGAGAATGTTTGAGTGTGTGTGGTAAAAAAATAAAGAGAGGAGAATGATTTTAAAGGAAAGGTTGAAAAAGAAATTGAATTTTTTTTTATTGAAATTGACCGTTTGTAACGGTCATAAAGTTCAAACCATTTCATCTTCACGCCGCGATTATTATCGCGCTTCACAAAAAATTTCAAACATAGCGCCCAAGGGGGCGGTGTTCGTGGCGCTATAATGGCGCGATCAAGGGCTAAAACGCCCCACTACGTTTAACCTTACGAAGAGCTTTATGAGACAAAAAAAAAATAGTGGAGCGTGATATATATAGCGCCAAGTATGGGGGAGATTTCAAAGTTTGGACCAATAAAAAATTAGTTAGTGTTTTTATAATTAATTAATAAAAACGAAAATTAATAATTAGGTATTGATGGGTAGGGGCTTTATGACTACGGGCTTTAGTGATATAACGCCCCATAAAGCCCCTGTGTGACGTGGCACGACACGTGTCGCATAACGCCCCACAAAGGGCTTTATGACTATGGATGGCCTCAATTTATCATCTCATACTAGCTAGTGTTCTTCAGGTTGAACATAATAATAAAATGAGTTAATTACTGTTTTCGTCCCTGTGGTTTGTCAAAAATCACTATTTCAGTCCATTAGTTTAAAAATTGCGATTTCAGTCCCTGTGGTTTTACTTTCGTAACCATTTCAGTCCATCTCGTAACCATTTTAGTCCATGTAATAACAGAATAAATGGATTGAAATGGTTACGAAAGTGAGACCACAGGGACTGAAATGGTTATGAAAGTGAAACCACAGGGACTAAAATCGCAATTTTTAAACTAATGGACTGAAATAGTGATTTTTGACAAACCACAGGGACGAAAACAGTAATTAACTCTAATAAAATAACTTAGAATTTAGATAAATTATATATAATATAAATTAAAAAATTGACTAAACAATATTCGTATCGGTATCGGTAACGTACGTGTATTCAATTTTAAGGTGTTCGGTTCTGATACGAATCGAAGTAATGGTATTTCCTAATGTTTTCAATACCAGTATAAACCGGCTGGTAATACCGGTTATACAAGATACAAGACACGACCCTTGTATATTTAAGGCCGGTAAAACAAGGAGACGGTATAAGGTCTAAACCGTCGGTAAGTCCGGTTACACCAGTTTAAACCGGTTTAAAAAATCTTCAAAATTGATTTTTAGATTAAAACCTGATATTTTGGTACACTCTAATAACATAAACATATTGTACATTTTTATTTGAAAAACCTGTTGGAAAATTTAGTATTTTCTTATTACTTTTCTGCTATGGATTAACGATTATGGAATCATACAGTTTTGGATTATTTTGCAACTTTTGTTTATGCAGTCATGTACTTTGGATTATTATTTTGAGTTGAAGTTGCATTTTATGAAATTTTACGGTTAACTAGTTAACCCGGTTGAATCACTTCTAAGTTCAATCCGATATGGTTTAAAAACCAATTTTTAAAACGTCAGTATTTCCCGGTATTAAAGCATACTAGTATATTTTGGTCTGTATTTGTACTTATTTTCGGTTTTGGTATTTTTGATATCAGTACCGAATAATTTTATTTGTTAACATTCAAATATAAATTTTAATGAAAATAAAGTTATATAAAGTTGAAGCTTTTTTGACATCGTAAACTATGCTGAGTATTGATATCATACCAACACCGTAATAATGGCACCGGTATTGGTTTCATGTCATCATATTTAACCATTAGACCCCTATACTTTAATATTTACCAATTCGACCACCACATCCATATGATATTCACAAATTTGTAACCAAAGTCAAATCCTCAAAAACAAAATGCTTCACTGCAGCCTGAGCATCCGTCGATTAAACCCAAGTCACACACACTCACCACTCCCACTCCCACTTCCATTACCCACCACTCACAAACCAAATCAAGCCCCAATTCGATCCATGACTTCCACAATTCAACAAGTGCAATCAGCTTCTGAGTTCTTGAAACTAACCCCATATCATCCTCCATCATGGGCATCATCTAAACTCAACCCAATTCCTTCTCACTCATTCAATCTTGGACATGTAAGCCCCTTTCTTTTTTACAAATGGGTTGGTTAAAAATTGTGTTTTTGATTGTGGGTTTTGTTTGATTTCAGTTTCCAACTCCTGTTCATAGATGGAACCTTCCTAATTTGCCTAAAGATTGTGAAGTTTGGTTAAAGGTAATTTTTTTAGACGGTACTTTGTTCATGTTTGTTTGATTGTTATTTGTTGATGATTATGGTTACTTCGATCATCGAATTAGGTTCACCAACTACGAAATCATAGACTAGTAAATCTCAAATTAAAATTTTTAAAACTCTAGAAAACAAAGGGGCAATCACAAATATGAAAACATAGGGATAAGACTCAAGCAGATAAGAGCAAACCTTGGTCAATCAATCACAAGCTTTGATCGTCGATTACTCGATTATTTTTGGTTCTTCGATCACATATATGTAATTGTTTTGGACCTATCAAGAGTAAGAGTGAACAACACTTATGTAATTTAGTTAAGCTGAGGCACTTGGGCGTTTGAGCTTAGCACTTAAGGTTAACTAAAAAAATACTCTTGTGTAAATAATAGATACCAAGTAAGCATAGTTGTTAATGGCGGATAGCGACAGATAGCGACAAGGGACCTATGTGCTACATAGCGAATAGCGACAAATAGCGACCGCTATTTTATAAATAGCGATACACTAGAAAAAGAACTTTGATAATTTTTATATGTATATTACATCAAAATACCCTGGTATATATGCTATTTTACATGTATATTTAACAGAAACCTATAAATCCAGCTATTTTATAGCTATATCTAAATGCTATTTACATCAAAAAAATAAAGAAAAATAAAAAATAAAAACTAACTGTCGCTATTCACGCTATTGGTCGCTATGACCCAAATAGCGACACTTGGTCGCCTCACTACATAGCGCGCTATAGCGGTCGCTATACCTGATATTGACAACTATGCATGTAAGGTTTGCTAATATTGAATTGAGAAAGAAGAAATGATGCACAAGTCTCAGGAAATGATATAGTGGTTGTATTCTTGTGAAGTAGGAAGAAAACGGTAAATGATAAAGAGAATAAAAGGAAGGTTTGTTGGTTATTAAAAGATTAAAGTCAAATACAACAAAAATTGTCTTGACATCCAAATAAATGAATGGACGGTGGGTCTGTGCCCACCCGACATTCCAAATAGATCCGCCACTGCTAAGCAGTTAATGCAGTAAAAAATCGGATATCGGTCAAGGACCGATATTTGAGATATAGGTTATCGCGGTGGGATATCAGTAATTTTAATCTCATGTAGAATTTATATATATTGCAATTTAACACTAACAATTCAGTATACTCTCCTACCATTAACAAATTAACCTTTTGCAACTTGCAAAACACTAACAATTGTAGCAAGTAGGAACTTATTAAGACTTAAAACACTAATGGCAGCAATAAGAAGAAAGACAAATGGTAGAACTAAGAAGAAAGGTACTTATATCCGATATTAACTACATAGCTTTAGAAAGGGGTTTTGGTGATGTGATTGTGTGGTTTTGTATGGATAATATTGGGCAAACCCGGTGCAGGCATTGCGTGGGTCCGGGGTTTTCAGGCTGACTTGGGTACCCAACATTTCTGCAAGAGGCTGTTCCCACGGCTTGAACCAGTGACCTCTGGGTCACGTGGCAGCAACATTATCGTTGCTCCAAGGTTTGCCACCGTCTGAATCATAGTTATTAAAGGCGCGAGGCGCACTCAGGGCGAGATTTGTTGGGCCCGGGCTTTATTTGCGCCTAGGCGCTTGCTTTAATTCTTATCAGAGTTTTATTGGAAATGCTAATGTGTAGTTGAAACGTAGCATTTTTGAATCTATGATGTTATTCTGTACTTTCATGATTTAATTCAATTTCTTGTCGTATACTAACAAAAACCTTTTCATTACGTAAGCGTGATGATCTTTCAGGTATGCAATTGAGTGGAAACAAAGTTAGGAAACTTGAATTCTTGTTGGCAGATGCAGTTGCACAAGGAGCAGATTGCATAATAACAATTGGTGGCATTCAAAGCAATCATTGTCGTGCAACAGCCGTTGCTGCCAAGTATTTGAATCTAGATTGTTTTCTAATACTACGAACATCAAAGGTTTTTAATTTTTATATACAAATTGTCTGCCGATTCTTCTTAAAAGTGGCACTTTCGAGTTTTCGACTCATTGGCTTGTGAATGGGTTGATTTGGGGCTGTATTTCATCTAATCAGGTCAAGTAGAAAAAAAAGTTACGTATAAGGTGGCAATTTTGACAAATTCATTAGTGAACGGGTGGTCGATTTAACGAGTTTGGTTGCGTTTTATCTTAAACAGGTCAAATAAGAATGTAGCTTAAAGGGAAACAGGCCAAATGGGTTAAAAGATCCAAATTCTATTATTAATGCACACTAGCGTACAACCTAAATTGCATTTTACGTCCTTTAAGTTTCAGCAAAATTTTAGGCGTTGTACTTTAACTAACGATATTACAACAGATGTCCTTTATGTTTTAATTTCTTTACAACAAATGTTTTTTTTATGGGTTGGTATCTTTACAGCGGATGTCCTTTATTTTTGTAATCTTTTTAGTGAGAAAGGACACCGCCTGTAAAGACATTAGAACATAAAGGACATCCGTTGTAATTCCGTTAGTTCAAGGACAACGCCTGAAGTTTTGCTGAAACTTAAAAGAACGTAAAATACGATTTACCCCTTAAATAATAACAACACATAAATACAACTCTCCCTTTCTTGGCATTCTTAGTTTTTCTTGAGCTATGGATTCGATTGTAAGTTTGATTAATTGGCTATTTCTTTGTCTTATACGATGCAGCTTCTTGTGGAAAAAGACCCTGGATTGACAGGGAACCTGTTGGTGGAGCGTTTGGTCGGTGCACATATTGATCTTGTTTCAAAGGAAGAATATTCAAGAATTGGGAGTCTGGTATGCTCAATATTGGTTGATAATTAAAACTATCTTTTTCTTTCCTTTTTTAAGGGGGGGGGGGGTCGATTTTGTTTGTGTTTGCGGTAAAGTTAGGGGTGGCAAAATGAGCGGGTTAGGTAACGGGTCAAAATGGGCAATTATTTAGGACCATCAAAAGAGGTCGGATTGGGTTGGTCCAGCCCACAAATTTTTTTTCTTCATTTGAATTTTATATTGAAGTTATGTGAATATGTGCTAGAAATTGTTACAAAAAAGAAAAATATTATTATGATAGTAATCTGAACTTTAAAAAAAAAATGGTTTACAAGGTTTAAACTTTAAAGCGTCTTAATGCATTTGACTCGTTACCTTTTTAGGTTAACCCATTTGACCACTTAAAGATAATACACTACCCAACCAAATCAACCCGTTTGTACGTAAGTGGGTCAAATTTACAACCCTAACTAAATTTTAGAAACAATAACTCCGGATTTCATAATCCGAATCGACCCATTTGTTCTGTGTGCTGAGTGAAAGGCGTGAGTGACAGAAAATAGTCAAATGCTTCTAAAAAGAGTGTGAATGAAAAATGATTTTGATAAATATTCTGGATGAATGCTTTACTGCCAAAAATTATTTAATAATCTGTGTTTGATTAATTTTCAGACGCTTACTAATATATTGAAAGAGAAGTTGATAAAAGAAGGAAGAAAACCTTATGTCATTCCTGTTGGTGGATCAAATTCTCTGGGGACCTGGTGAGATTGTATTTTTTAAGACGCATGTTTTTCCTTATTGTTAGTTAAAGATGTCACAATTTTAAGTGAGGCGTATGCATTTTGTGTATAAATTATATTAATATATTAAAGAATATATAAGAAAATATATCCCCAAAGGAAGAGCTTATAAGAAATAACACATAGGCATAAAAGGTAGTAATTTCAACACATATGCATATAAGTGGATTGATTTTGTTTACGTTTTATCTATAATGAAATGGTTACGTTAAAAGATTTACCTAAAAAGGAAAGGGGTTAAACGGTTTGAAAGCGTATTACCTCCTTTTTACTGAGAAAGTGAACTTATTATTGTAATATCATAGTTTTTAATCATATTAGCACATTAAGTATTTGTAAACTGTTAAAAAAAAGAATGCATGAGTTAGTGGGTTGGTCTGACCCGTCCCGTTTTGATTGACACTTAAAAGTTACTCATTCTGACCCATCACCCTCCCTGACCCAACCATTTTTTTCCACCTCTAATAGGCATAACGAAAAATAGTCGTCGCATTAAAAATAAATTCATCATCAACACCACCACCATTATTTTAATTTTTTAATATTGTAACTCAAACTATGCAGTTAATATCGGTGATATATCGGTCCCTTAGTCAAATATCGGTACGGATATTATCGGCGATATTGACCGATATTTGACCGATATAATCGATATATCACTGATATTTAATTGATATAACCGATATATCACTGATATATCACTGAATTATTGGTGTTAAATTGCTATATATATAAATTCTGCATCATATTAAAATTACCGATATCTCACCGAGATAACCTATATTTCAAATATCGGTCCTTGACCGATATCCGATATTTTACCGCATTAACTGCATAGAACTCAAATAAGGAATAGTGCTTAAGAAAAGCAAACTGTTTCATGGTAGTTACTCATGGATATATATGCAACATTCTCCTCTTTGTAGGGGTTATATCGAAGCAATTAGAGAGATTGAGAACCAGTCCCAAAACGGAACCATTAACCAAAGCTTTGATGATATTATTTCAGCATGTGGCAGGTTTTACTCTTTCATGTGTCTTCTATTTTTTAGCATGACTTTTATAGTTATTTTAATTTAATTTTCTTGCGTAACACATGTGAATTTTAGTGGTGGCACAGTTGCTGGTTTGTCTATTGCCACATGGTTAAGTGAGCTTAAAGCAAAAGTAATTTTCACATTTGCTTTTCTGATCTTGTTTTTTTAATTAGGAAATCGAAACTAATTATTTAACGTATTGATTTTAGGTTACTGCATTTTGTGTATGTGACGACCCCGACTACTTTTATGATTATGTCCAAGGTCTACTTGATGGACTTGAAGCTGGAGTCAAGTCACGTGATATAGTTAAAATCGAAAATGTAAGAACATAAATTACTTCTGATTTCATCATCCTCAATTTCCTTTCATGGTGAACGTGTAATATTATGGAAGTGTGTGTAATATTTGTTTCGACAGGCCAAAGGGCTTGGGTATGCGATGAGTACCGCCGAGGAGTTGAAATTTGTCAAGGAAATTGCGGAAACCACGGGTGTGATCCTGGACCCTGTTTACAGGTTTGGGCTCTTTTATATGTTTATTAAATAAATTCTACTTTCATACATTTTTCAGTCACATAAATATCTTGTCAATTACATAATAAACATTGATAAGCATATCATTTTCATCCAGTTTTATTCTTATCAACTAACATAAATAGTAAATTTTGAGCAAGAACAATTTATCAGAGAGTGGGTTTGGCCAAAAGGACATAACGTGAAAGATTTTGGAACATTAAGTACAAAACTTGTCAACTTTTGCGCTAAAGGACAGCGCCTACAATTTGGTGTAAACATAAAGGACAAAACTTGTAATTTACTATGTTTTTAATTCGATGTATGTGCCTTTGTTTTGTTTAAAGAGAGTTCTTGGCATTCTTAGGGGGTGTTAGGAATTGCAATTTGAAATTAATTATCTGATTATTGTGACTCGATTTAGTAATAGTCATTTTTAAATGTTTGGACTAACATACTATGCTTCTCAACACATTGTCTAAATGGACAATTTGGTTTGGATTTTCTGCTTTTTGGACCAAAACCGAATAGTAAATGATCATTAAAAGTATCCATTATATGACAACTAATTATCTAATTGTGACTATATAATACCACATAATACTAACACTCTATATACAATCATGGCCATGCACTTACACCCCATCTTTCGGTTTTTGTGTTTTTTGTAGTGGAAAGGCGGCTTACGGGATGATGAAAGACATGTCACAAAATCCCACCAAGTGGGAAGGAAGAAAGATCCTCTTTATACACACCGGAGGCCTCCTAGGTTTATTTGACAAAAACGATGAAATGGCCTCGTTGGTCGGGAAATGGCGTAGAATGGAACTCGACGAGTCAATCCCACGGATAGATGGTACGGGGAAAATGTTTTAGCCCTGGTGAGGTCAATAATTGTGACATTGCAGTAATGAGTCTACCTAATAACATGGGAGATAAATGTGTTCTAGGTAATGCATATATAAATGTTTGTGGCTTTTACATGACAATAATTGTAAGTGGATGAGAGTAATTTAGTTGTGTTTTTACCTTCCATGAAGAAAGCTTGTGTTTGATTTTCATGAGTCTTGTTTTTCTTTGTTACGTGCGACATTTTCATATGGGAAAGTAGATACCATGATCCCAGAAAGGGAAAAAGATTCAATTCGGCTAGTTTGAAAGCACGGTTGAAGTCTCGAGTGAGACTATATGTTATGGTTACACATTTTTTCAGTGTCACATCATAAAGTGACTGCTATATCCCTGCCATATCAACATACCACTTTCCCTCATTTCTTTTTTGTTACATCCAGTTTCTGTTTCACAAGTTTTCATGCCCATTAAAATAATATTAACATCTAAAAAAAGAATGAATTTGATTGGTTGATGGGTATGGGGACCACTTTCCTTCCACTCTCACGTTGTTACCCAGCCCACGCCACCCACCATTTAACGCTAATTCACGCCTTGAAGGGCAGTGTGTAACACTGGTTAAAAACGCCACCTCACTGAGCCGTTAACTAGTAATGGATGGTCTAATGTAAGATGCTAAATGAGAAAGAACAAGATTCGATGAAATGATTTGTTTGAAAATCATGATGATGAGTTTTGTTGTAGAAAGTTGGACCTTTTTGAATTTTATAAAGAAGAAAAGCCAAATAAGGTGTTTGATGAGAATATGCTCTTAATGTGAACTATGTTCTTGATGTGAGTATGAACATGCTTGCACATGGAGTGCTTATCCGGATGTGAAAATCTTTGGAGGGTATTCGGGTAGCAGACCAAGTGTGATTAGTTTTATAATTTCTTTTGTTGGTTTGGTACGGATATCAGATTAGATGATAATTGTCTGATTACTTGAACCCGGATATATGTGTATATTATATAATTTTAAAAATATAATAATAGTGCGTTGAAATTGTGATTATTAAATTATAAAGTTTTTAGAAATGTAGGTTGAGTTTATAATTCTCCTCACCCTGCTCTAATTCTTACGCCTTAAATGGCAGGCTTATGCATGCTTATCCATATATTTATGTTAATGGCATTGGTACACGTATATGTTGCACGAGCTTAGTCTATGACACGTGCGTTTGGGGGCCGAGGCTGTTGTTGCCGGTAGGCAAGCAAATGATGAGCAGACACATCTAGCCCCCTCTTGCACTTTATCTCAGAAAAAAAAAAGCTTTCAACATCCATTTCATAAACTTTGAAGTCTTTGAATGATGCAAATGCAAAAAAAAAAAAAAAAAGGAGAAGAAGAAGTGAGATTCTGATGAGTGGTAACACTTGTAGAGTTTGAAGTAATGCCGTAACGAGTAATTTTTCACCACAAAAGTTTATAAATAAGTAACCCACAAACCCAACGGGGATTGAGTAAAGGGTACCCAACATAGTTTGTGACCGTACATGAAACATGGTATTCTAATAAGATCGAGAATCTTTGCAAGGGAAAAATTATTGTGAAACTAATAAAAGGAAAGAAAAACTAGAAATTTTGATATAAGGCATATATCTCTTTTTGGTCTAAGTAATTATTGATTATAGTTGTGACTTGTGTTGATGATCGACACCAGTGGCGAAGTTTGAATTTTTTTACGGATGGTGCGGTAAGGGTGAGCGGCAAGGGGGTTTGCCGCGTAGGAACACCGCCGCCGACCCCCCTTTGCCATTCGGTTTCAATCTTGATCGGTGAAGGGATGCCGCTGCGATGAGGGGAGGAAGGAGAGAGAGGGGGTGTTTGTGGTGGGGTCCACGTCATCTCTCAACCAATCACACCTTTTTCCTTTTTTTTTAAAAAGTTTACCACTTCGCCAAGTGTCTAACCATTGCTAACACTTTTCAGCATAGTTTAAACACTTTTCACTGATTGACGTGACGCACTCTGATTGGTTGATTTTTTAGTTTGCCACTCTCAAGTGTCTAACCATTCATTATACCCTAAGGAATTAGGAAATGGTATCGGGTACCGGTACCGGTATCAAATTTACCAAACCGGGTGTATTTTCGGTGGCGGTTCGGCACCGGTATTCATCGGTTTTTACCCTCAAATACCAGTGCCGTACCAGTACCAACCGGTACCAAACCGTACCGTACTAGGTATATTCGGTACCGGTACCCACTTTTGGGGATTTCGGTAATAGTATTTTCGGTATCGATTGGTACCGAGCTCATCAAATCCTGTTGCAACGTAGTAATGCATGTAATTGCACCGTTTAGATTACTTTTCATACAATAGAATTGAATGAAAAGTAACATCGCTAAGGAATGGGCAAATGGTATCGGATACCGATACCAGTATCAAATTTACCAAACCAGGTATATTTTCGGTGCCGGTCGTCACCGGTATTCATCGGTTTTTACCCTCAAATACCAGTGCCGTACCAGTACCGACCGGTACCAAACCGTACCGTACTAGGTATATTCGGTACCGGTACCCACTTTTGGGGATTTCGGTAATAGTATTTTCGGTATCGATTAGTACCGAGCTCATCAAATCCTGTTGCAACGTAGCAATGCATGTAATTGCACCGTTTAGATTACTTTTCATACAATAGAATTGAATGAAAAGTAACATCGCTAAGGAATGGGCAAATGGTATCGGATACCGATACCAGTATCAAATTTACCAAACCAGGTATATTTTCGGTGCCGATTCGTCACCGGTATTCATCGTTTTTACCCTCAAATACCGGTACCGTACCAATACCGACTGATACCAAGCCGTACCGTACTAGGTATATTCGGTACCGGTACCCACTTTTGGGGATTTCGGTAACGGTATTTTCGGTACCGATTGGTACCGAGCTCATCAAATCCTGTAGCAACGTAGCAATGCAAGTAATTGCACCGTTTAGATTACTTTTCATACACATAGTAAGTAAATTGTGGTAACACCTCGAAAATTTACGTCCAATGATGTATTGACACGTGTCATAGACTTTGCATATGCAAAAACAAACTTTAGAGGGACTAAAGTTGACAAACGGTGGAAACTATGGAACATAAGGGTCCAAAGTGTCAACAATGGCTAAATAGACTCCATAATAACCCTACATAATGTTTATAACCTTAAACGGATGGATCATGGATCATACGAAGCGGAAATTGCACAAAAGTGAGGAATTACAAACTATAGGGGCTAAAAGTGTCAACATGTTGAATTTATACCTCTGAGTGAACTTTTGGCAGACCCGAAGCTTTGTAATGCTAAAATATACTCACTAGAATATGTGGTAAAAATTTCACGTAGTTTCGTTACCGTATGAGAAAGTTATGGCCAAAACCGTACTTGAGGGGCTAAAAGTGTCAACATGTTGAATTTATACCTCTGAGTGAACTTTTGGCAGACCTGAAGCTTTGTAATGCTAAAATATACTCACTAGAATATGTGGTAAAAATTTCGTGAAGTTTCGTTATCGTATGAGAAAGTTATGGCCAAAACCGTACTTGAGGGGTTAAAAGCGTCAACGTCGAATTTCATGACTTTTCGGGTGAGCGCAAAGTTATCCGAGGACATTACCATGTTGGTAAATGTCCCAAGGTTCTTAAAAACCAGATTTGAGGGTTTACGAGTCAAGATTCATAGCCAAAACCTCGCGTGCAAGGACAGGGACCAAAACTGCCAATAATTAACAAAGTTTGGAGCTGCCAATAAACCCAGGTGCAGCTTTTTGCGATCAGCTGCTGTTTTGGTCCGAAATTTGAGTGCATAACAGCTAATATCACCTCCTAAGTGCACCAATGGATGGACATGCAAGTATAGACACCTAGAGAACTCTCACAACATCTGATTTCCCTTATAAATCTGATCAATTCATCACTTTTTGAGGCACTTGTGATAGTAACATGAACACCCACAACTTGCAAGAACTCTCAAAGCATTTCCAGGAGCAATCTGATCGTCAAGGCAGCCTCCAAGTGTTTTCTAGGCTTCTTTAGGACCTTTGTAAGCATTCATATCATCCTCAAATCCGTTCTAGCATAGATTATTAGTTAAGAGTCAAACCGTTGTTCATAAAGTTTGACTTTTCGATTAAACGAAATTGGCTCTGTCATTTCTCAAATTGAAACCACTTATAAGTTGGTATTTATGTGGGGAACAAACCCTCAAAAGGGTATTCTCTGATTCCCACTCTAAGCATGCTATTTGTCGAGTCAAAGATGTTCTTAAAAAGTCAACAGAAATCGTTTTTGCGAAATATAGCATAAATGGTAATGTAGATGACATGCAATCAGTTTGATCATCAAAAATAACTTATAATGAATATAAGAATGTGTTTTATCATAATCAACTCGACAATCTTTAGTATAAACTCGGATCGGAACCGAAAGTCTTATAAAACGACTTTTTCGTAGACTATCGATTCGGATCCGTGCATGCATGTTTGAGATCTGTATTAGAGTGTATTTTTGACCATTTTTATTTATGTATAACTTTCTGGAATTTTTACATCTTGAGTCTATGCTTAACCGATTCATATGCGTGTTTCCGATTATGCTTAAAAGTTGACTATTTTGCCCTTTTTGATATAAAACGTGATTTTTGGAAAAGTAAAAGAGTAGAAATCTTTATTATTAATTTATAAACTTGCACCGAAAATTTGAGATCAGTTGGTGGTCCAGATTTTGAGTTATGGCCGATAGCGTAAAACTATATCTTTATGTTAAATAAACGGCGCATTTAGCGTATAACCTATTTCAGGCCACTTTTCGATATAAAACTTTTTACCCACTGATGTTATATAATATTCTGGGATTTTTGAAGATTTTTATTTAATTTTTGGCTGATCGGATCATACGTCGCTAAGTCGATTCGGTTAATGCCGGTTTTGACCGTTTAAGCCATAAAATGAGTTTTATACATTCTTTTGACCCCAAACCTTTTTCTACTGATTTTATTTGTTAAATAAATTATTTTGGGCATTCTGGAAATATAAAAATCTCAGCTTTCTTTTAAAAACCCGGAAACGGCTCTAAATCGCATTTTTAGCGTTTTTAGCGCATTGTAAGCGTTATACTCATATTAAACATATAAGACTCATACCTACTGATGTATTTAGCATATTTTCATATAATAACAGTAAGTATAAGATTTTGAACTCAGATTTCCAGTTTTGTTGTTTTTTAGCCCTTGTGAAATTACTAAAATACCCCTACGGTGCATAGTTTGATTTTAAATGATAAGTTTTGTCTACGGGTCATACCCTACTGTTATAATATGGCAAATTAAGTATATTTACTGTATAAATCAGACCTGTAACTCAGATTACCAAATTGACTCTTTCATAATCTTTTAAATGACCAAAATGCCCTTATGAGGCGTAAATTGAGTTTAAATACATTCGGGGCATAATAGGACATAACTTGCTGATATTATATCATATTTAAAGCATATTATCTCAGGGAACTTGCATATGACTCTTTTGGTTACCCGTAACGCCCTTTTTGCGTTCGGTTCGGTTTACGTAACTAGTTTGCGTAAATTAACCGAAACGGGTCAAACGTTATCATTTTTATCTCAAAATCCAGAATGTATTTAGTATACCCACATTATACAAGTATTCAAACTTGTCGGGTCTAAATCACATTCTATCCGGCCTTTCGCTTAATCATGCGTCTTAACCGTATATTTCTTTAAGACTAACCGGTCTAAGCTTAGGCTTAATTAAAGACCCGTTAGCAGTCTAATTGGTTATTTATACCATCGTTCCAGACTAGAGCTTTCCGGTAAATTGTACCTACGCTTACTTAGGAATACGGCTGAGTTATAACTCTTGCTATTTAAGACAGGAACTAGCTCAGGTAAATACTCTTAACTTATTTTCCCTATTACGGGCTTGGGATACGGTAATATAAATACCGCATGGTCAGGTATGGGATTCGAAGACCAATGTGTCGGGAAATCCAAATAACCTGTTTTTAATTCGTATTGCTTGACTGAAACATTGGGGGTTAATGCGACCGTGTCCTGGATATCCTTGACTCATTAAATGCAATGGCCACGACCTAAGCACGGGGTGTAGGCATACACCTGACAGATGCTTTATGCTTATAAATTGATTATACCCAATAAGGGATTCCCAATAAGGGAATAGTGGTGTGTCGGTTAATCTTGAACCGGCATAGGACCGGGCCCCGCATGTAGAGCAAGTTATGTAAAACTGATAACATGAGATATAGTTTGTCCCAAGTATAAAAGATTAATCTTGCCTTGTGCATCTTAATCAAGTGTCAAAAATAGTTTTGTGCCTTGTGCGCCTAAACCAATTTTCATAAACTCTTTTCAAATGAGTCAGTTGAGTGTATTTACCAGTGAAAACTGACGTACTTTCCAAAGTCTAAGTGACAGGTACAAGTACGTATTAGGCTGGAAGCTGCTCAGGGCGTTAATAAGGAATCTTGCAAGTTCTAGGCGCCTAAAGTCTGTTGAACAACATTTAAGTTTTAAGATCCGCCTGTGGATCCTCTACTTTCCGTTGTAATACTTGATATTACTTTATATTCGGATTGTAATATATTATCTTTTGCTTCCGCTGTGCATTTATAAATTGTGTTGTTTGACTATGATGTTATCAACTACGTCACGATACCCCACACCGGGCCCACCGGTGACACGTGGAGATCGGGGTGTGACAGGTTGGTATCAGAGCCAACATTGAGTGAATTAAACACTAGCCTTTTTTGTTTAATCTCAATGACACAATAGCACATTCCTTAAAACTTCTGAGTCTAGACTTAACATAGGAATACCCTCATCCCTATTCGGAGAATTTTTGTTTTCAATTCTATATATTCTTGATGTGTCGTCAAGCAAAGAAGCTATAATGGAAATTCTCCCCATTAGAAGCCTCGGGAAGGCTGAGCTTCGTACCGCGACCAGGATTAACGTACGACCAAGGAGAGGACATTCAGAACAAAAATGAAGAAGAGACTCCTTTTACTGAAGATCGTTTCCTTAAAGGTCTTTATAGCGATATTTATCTTCTGGTCCCTTTGAGGACAACATCCTTTCTTTTAAGTCCCTTTTTGGGCAATTCTATACCCCTTTTAAAATCATTGGGATGTTTTATCTAGATTTCATTTATATCATTATGTATGAATATAATATATGAAGTAAATTAAAATAACAATTCTGTTATAAGATCTACCATTATATTAAGATGGCAAAATCTAAAAAAGGACAAGACCTAGCTCGGGTGTCATTTAGGACAGAGCCAAGATGGTATCTCCATAATTAGATTCAGATCCATAATTAACGTCTCAACTTAGGGTTGATCTGCGTTATGTTAAAAAGAGAATCTTAGGGGTGAAACCTAGCCACGT
This sequence comes from Helianthus annuus, assembly GCF_002127325.2. NCBI lineage: Eukaryota > Viridiplantae > Streptophyta > Magnoliopsida > Asterales > Asteraceae > Helianthus > Helianthus annuus. The sequence continues at coordinate 105,006,047 of NC_035448.2, forward strand.
GTCGTCGCAGACATGGCCAAGATGGTAGAACCTGTCAAAAAGATTCCAAATTTATGTTAACATCTGAAAATATGTTAACATGCTAGGCAAATTGTGATGCAGTATAAATCACACAGGCCCAATTTGAAAATTGGGATTTATTTAAAAAATTCCCTGCAAGTAAAATAGCCATCCATTAAGGATGAAGTGCCTACGGGTAATAAATTTGAAAATTGGGATTTATTTAGAATTCCCTGTAAGTAAAATGATCATCCCTTAAGGATGAAGTGCCACGAGCTATAATACACTGTCCGATTGCGACATCGACAGTTGTGAATCTTTTGAGATTCTCTGTCCTAAGGGGGTGAGCTATGCTCAAAAGCCCTCTAGACGATAATCTGGTCGTCATGTCATTATTATGACCGCTGAATGACAGTTGATTTAAATTAAGTGCTAATCCTGCCGTCATGTCATCATTATGACCACTGAACGACAGTTGATTAAATTAATGACACTGATCATGGCGTCATGTCATTACTGTGACCGCTGAACGTATCATCAGTACAATGACTATATGTCTTAACATCTTACGAGATGTCAATTGATAGGCCCACGTGTAACGCCTCGTATTTTCGATCTTTCTAATTATAGCTTGATGACTTGTACTTTCCAATTTAGTCAATTGTACTCTCGTTTATTCCCAAATTTCATTCCGAGACTTGAATCATAATGAAAAATGCATTATTTTAATCACATGTTTGCTTGATTTCTATGTCGTGAAATTTCACGTTGAAACACATTGAAAGTTATTCAAATCCCAACTCTTAAATCGAGCATTATCAAGAGATTACCCTAAACTAGACAAAAATCGGGAATTCGTACGTTAATTCGGTAGTTTACCAGAAAGTTGGGTTAAATCGGATAATTACAATATTTATTAATATTAAATAATTAATTATATTAAATAAATAAATTATTTTTACTTATCATATTTTATAAAAATAAATAAATATAATAAATTTTATTAGTTTTAGTTAGTTTAAACTAACTAAGTTAGTTAAACCTTTGTAACATTGAAGTTAACCAAGTTAAGCTTAACTTGGTTAGTTTATTAAAGGAAACAACTAACTGAGTTTGAAAACTCAGTTGGTTCAGTTAAAGTCAAAAAAGAATCAAAAAGGGGGTCTCCTGGGTGAGAACCGCCCTATTCGGAATCGAACTCGTGACCTCAACCTTCACATACGACAACTTAACCAGTTTATCCTCCTTTCCGGAGCTGATAAACATGGTTGCGTAATTCTTTTATATACAGCTTGAATTCAAACCTAAATCCTTAACCGCCAAAAACAGTTACACATCCACACGGTTTCCCTTTTTCTTCTTCGTTGACCATCGCGAGATTACCGGAAATCACCGGTGATTGGTTCCGGTCACCTTCCTTAGTTCATCAATCATCCAATGTTTCCAAAATAACCCGACACCCCAACTCACCTATAAATACCGAAACCCACACACACTCGTACACTCACCGGAAAACCTCACCTGCAACTTCTCCTTTCCCTGCCCGCCTGAAACCACCGGAAAGGTCGACTGCCGCCACTGACGTCGCCGGAGACTCACCGGAGAAGACGTCTGCGTCCGGAACCTCACCCTGTTCGTTTGTCGCCGGGAAGTCGAAGCTTGCTACGTCGGGATTACGTCGGAACTCCGTTCATCTCTTCGGTAACCTTCCTCTCTGGTTTCGTTTTCATATTTCCGGCCGACCCTTTTTGTTTACAGTAGTAGTTATTAAATAATTATTTATCAGTATTTAGTTTGTTACTAATAAGACAAATCCAGTTATATTATTTTTTTTTTATGAATAATAATATAAAATTTAGTTACTATTATTATTAAAAAAAATCCAGTATTATTATTATAACAAATTCAGTTATTATTATTATTATTAATAAATTCAGTTACTATTACTAGTAATATTAATAAAATTCAGTTATTGTTATTATTATATATAATCAGATTTATAATCAGAATTTCAAATAATATTATTATTATTTATAATCAGTAATATTAATATATATAAAATCAGAATTATTAATATTATTAACATTATTATATCTGATTTTCTTTATAAAATCAGTATTATTATTAGACTTTAATAATCAGATTTATTATTTAATTCTGGATTTATATTTATTTTATTTTCAGAATTATTAATATAATATTTGTCATATTATTTATTTAAACATGTAAATAAGGTTCATATATTATTAATTAAATTCAGTAGTTTTATAATTAATGTATTATCCCGAACGTTATTATATTTAATAATCAGAAATTTTATTAGTAGATATATATTAATCAGTATTTTATCATTAATAATTTATATATTAAATCAAAATATTTATTTTATGTATCAAGTTGGTTATACCACAAATATCATATTATTATTAACCTATTTTCGTTGTTATAATTATTCGACATCAATAATTAACAATGATAGAAATCTAGAAGTCTTGAAACTTTATTTTCCAACATTAATTTCATCATAATCACCAACTAGTATTAACGAATTCCCAAACACAATAGGGTAATCTTCTTGCGCTCGTTGCAACTCTTGCAATCTATTGGACAACCCTTTCTCTTACTCTCTTACCAAGAAACGCAACGCACTCTAAGGTGAGTATACATGACCCATTTTCTATTTTTCACTTTTGGGTGCAATATGTATTCCTTATCAAATTACACAATCACATCAAACTTTTTATGCACACTCTATCCTTACTCTATGTGATACATTTTAATCATGTTAGACATGTTATGCTATTGTAAACACTCATGACTATGTGTTCATTAACTTCGTACAAGCCTCCCCTAACAATGGTAGCGCTATAGGTTGAGAAACGCCCCTCCTGTTCTATGAGCAGGTATTGTTAGGTTTAACTATGTCAAACATACTCAAACTCGTTTGGGTACACTTTAATTGCGTTAAACTTTGGTTTGGGCACATAGAGTAACATCGTTTCGAGTATATACTGTTTACATGATATTGTATTTCACATTTGGATATGAGCAACATTTTAAACACGTATTATGCTATGTATGAAAACTTGTATACTCGCCAACATGCTTTTGTTGACTTTATTTTAATACATATTGCAGGTTGATTGATCAAGATACAAGAAAACAAGCTAGGATGGCTTAGAAACTCATTCTAGAAATAAACTATTGTTTGAATTTATATTTGATTGTTTGAAACTCTGTATTATCCTTTAGAATTTAATAAAATGATTTAATTTATATTGTCACATTTAGTGTTATGTTGTTTTGAGCAATTTGTACGTCTCATCCCGATGTTTCCGCCATCGGTTGGGGTGTGACACCACGGGCCAGAAATTTTAATAAAGACAGTCGTAACCTATGACTCCCCGTCAGAAAAAGGTAATGAACTAGGTTCAAACCTCAAGGCTTTGATTCTCTGAAATCCTAGCTTATAATTTATAAATGTCCTTGTGACTAGGCCTTGGTGCCACCTCAATATCCGTAATGTTTTATAACTAGGATAAATTGTAATGCCTCGATTCTCAGAAATCATGACTTATAAATTAAACTTGTCTTCTCGACTAGGCCATTTGTGCCATTACTATCTTATAAATTAGGATTCATGATAAAAATCCTGAATAAAATAAATATTATTCCTTTTCTATTAAGTGTATGTATTAAGAGAGAATCTTAAAAGGGTTGACCTAGCTTGAATGTCATTGAAGACCTTGCTAAGATGGTAAAACCTGTATAGAAGAGATTCAGATCCTGATCAACACTTGAAAACGTGTTAACACTCCCGACAACAGTAATGCGATAAAATCACGATTGTCCTCTCTATATTAGGAACTTCCAAACCCCTTAATTAGCCTATATGATCGATGGGAATCATGGCTAATAAACGTCGAACGTGATGTACACATCTAAACATCCACCTGGGATGTATACCTACGGGCAAAGATGCATACATGAAAACGATAGTTTTATTTCACAACTTCTTGTCAAGACAATGAATTATGAAATTTTCCGATCCAAAGGAATCATTGATTATGTTTTAAAATTTCCTTAGTGACAAGGCATCTGGGCCATCGAAAAGTCCTATGGAACAAGCCATTGTGCTATATAAGATGTCGCTATGACATTGACAGTCGTGACTTATGTCCCCTGTCTAGTAAGTATAAAGGATTTATTCCATTTAAACGCCAAAGATGGTTTATTTAAAAAAATCTAGGCAAAACATGATCAAATAAACTAAATACTATCTATTGGCCTATATGGGTTGTTTGCACCATGGCTATTTAAATTATCAAGTTCGACAATTCCCTATAATTAAGTAAGCTATTACTCCATGGTTAGTTAGCCTTCAAAGCTTTATCACGGCTGACTCCTCTGGGACTCACAATCATCCAGTTAGTCAGAATGATGTACAATTGACTAGCCTTTGTGGCAAAATAAATTATCTTCCAAAAGATGACGGTTGTAGTCTTTGACTCTCTGTCCAAAGGTGAAGAACTATGTTCGAACCTTAAGATCTCTGATCCAATAAGATTGCAGCTTATATATTAATTCCTTAAGTGCCATATTTTGTATGTCCTTTGTGACAAGGCCTTCGGGCCTATGATTATTAATGTCCTTCATGGCAAGCCTTCCAACTATCTAAAGATTGTCGTTATGACAAGGGCAGTTGTGACATTGTGATCCCCAGTCAAAAGGTAATGGACTCGGTCCAAACCATAAACACAATTGATGGTCCTTTTTGACCTAGGCTAAATATAATTGATATACTTTCTAGTAGCATACTATAAGGAAGTTATAAACCTAACAGCCATTGTGGTTTAGTAATGCCATGGCTTTATAAATCATCCATTACGATGATTTCATAATAACTTGCATCTAAGCATACGTTATTTTTGGTGTTAGTACCAAAGCTCCAGAATGGAGGTTTCTGACGAAGCGCACAGCAGTGCAGCGGCTAAAAACAAGGATGCAAGTATAAATATAAATGTTAATGGCACGACTCTTCAGGCCTTGATTAGCGCAGCAATTAGTGAAGTTGTGGATAAGGTACTTGAGAACAAAAAGGAACCGAGTGTCACTCACTCAAAGGTCCATACGGAAACGCATACATCAGCTCGAAAGGAGAGCTCCGTTCACTCTTCAGATGAAAAGAGCAAACCTCAGGAGTTAGTACTCTATGATGAGCCCCGTTCAACTGAGGGCGGGTGCACCTACAAATATTTCGTCTCATGCAAACCCAGAGATTTCAATGGCGAAAAAGGAGCAATTGATGCTATGGAATGGCTTGAGGAAATGGAAACGGTTGTGGACATCAGCAATTGTGCTGATAAGGACGTAGTAAAATTTGTTTCACAATCTTTTAAAGGAGAGGCTCTTGTATGGTGGAAGGCCATGATGCAGTCCACGGGGAAAATTCCCCTATACCTTATGGGATGGTCCAAGTTTGCGGACCTTATCAAAGAGAACTACTGTCCACAGCACGAAGTGGAAAAGGTGGAGACAGATTTTCTGAATCTCACAATGAAAAACCTAAATTGTCAGCAATATGTTACCGACTTCAACTCCCTATCTAGACTGGTACCCTACTTAATTACCCCGGAACCAAAACGCATTGCGCGTTTCATCGGTGGTTTAGCACCAGAAATAAAAGGGGATGTTAAGGCTTCAAGGCCAATCAACTACAGAACAGCTGTAGATCTATCCTTGTCTCTCACTCAAGATGTAGTGAGACAAAAGTCGTTCATGAATGAAACTAATGACAAAAGACCAAGGGAGGAGAATAACTCTCAGAATTCTAAGAAGAGCAAATCCAAGCTCAACAACAACCAACAGGATTCCAACAAAAAGCCTACATGCAAAACCTGCAAAAGAAGACATTGGGGGCAGTGTCGATTAAACCAAAAGATAAAGCAATGTGGCATCTGTAAAAGAGCTGGCCACCAGTCCCACGAATGTAGGGACATGAAGAATGCAAACTGTTTCAGCTGTGGTGAAAAGGGGCACATCAGTACTAATTGCCCTAAGGCTGCCAAGAAAGGAGCAGCTAGGTCTGGAAAGGATAAGAAAGGAACCGCCTGGACTACCGGTTGAATACCTGAGACAGTACACATCGATAATAGCATTAGGTACGTCCTTTACCATTTAGCATTGATAGTGACTGCCAAGTATTTTTACATTGATGCAAGGGATAATAAACCTTTAGCAAACCATAAGCTTAGCAAACTCTGGATTACATTCATAAGGACTTCATATATTAAATATGAGGTATAATTTACCAATGGAATCTTTAATGACCTCTCTCCCACCCTCGGAGATAATCCTTTCATAAAAATCTGGAGTACTCTTCCCCAGAAAGAGTACGACAATATATATTATTTATTTTATTTTATTAATTTTCTCATTGTTTTCTATCGTCTGCGAATGCCAAACTATGTTTGATAAGAGTACCATATGAGGATATGCGTATCCTAGTGTGTCCCATAGATTGCTTCCATGCCTGATCAATATGGAGGTTTAATGCATGGGATCCCCGAAGATATCCTAATGGTCATATTGTACTAAAGTCGACTAGTAGTATTCAAAGGAGATATCCAATATAAAAATGCCCTTATAAGTATCTCTACTTAGGGCATCCTTGCAATGGTAAAGGGAATGTGTCATTTATCTGACACCGACAGCGATAGATGAGCCAAAGCCTGAGAATGCGGAAATCTCTGACATCTCTATGTGTCATAATTAGCTTCTTTATAAGAATTACCATGTTTACCTTCTGAGAGGCAAGAGGATGTTAGGACAAACATCCCGCTTAGGGCTGCAGTTAATGTAAGAATCTTATATCTGTTATTACCAACGAAATAGGAAGAACTAAGAGCCAAATAAATAAGTTTTGGATAAGGTTTCGTAAAGCCAAAATTCAAGGTTCTAAGAACTCCGATTTTTAGTAAATAAGAAAGACGGTTCATCTTGCTTATGCATTGATTACCGCAACCCTATTTAGGCAATAACTAGAAATCCCCAAATTGCTGCCAGGATCGTCGATTTATTCGACTAGCTGTAAGGAACAACTATTCTTTGAGATTAGTCAAGCAGTGATTGGAATAACCATATCGCCTTAAGATAAGCTTTTCGGTAATAATTGTTGTATAAGTATCAACGCTGCTCCTTTGGGAGACCTTGTATAGATAAGATGTTAAACATCTATTGCTAGACAGAAAATTGGTAAGTCCAATTATCGGGATCTAAAAGTTGCCTTGGAAACAACGAATAAGATCGATCAAATCCATAACCATCTATAAGTTGCCAGTATTCGGCAGAGAATCAAGGATCCATGGAAATAGCAAACCTCCTAAGTTCTTGTTAAGAAATAAGATTCAACAAAAGATATCACCCTGGAAAGGTGTGCCAATCTGTTAATTGTCAGGCTAGTAAGCTCTGAATATATGAAATCATTCGAAGTAATCGAATATATCAAGATCAAATAACTTATGAGCTAAAACCTATTTAAGGAGCTTGGTGGAGCTCACGATGTATTGCACCCTAAGGATTTAAGGATATGTTCCGCCAATAAGTCAAGGAGCACTATCACATAACGGTTGGCAGACGGACGGACAGAGTGAGCGTACCATCCAAACATTGGAAGACATGCTTCGAGCATGTGTGATTAATTTAGGTGGCAGTTGGGATAACCGCCTACCCTTGATAGAATTCTCCTATAAAAATAGCTACCATACTAGTATTAGGGCCGCGCCTTTTGAGGCCTTATACGGTAGGAAGTGTAGATCGCCTATATGTTGGGCAGAAGTTGGAGATGTCCAACTATCAGGACCAGAAATCGTTTTCAAGATGACAGACAAGATCGTTCAGGTTCGCGATCGTTTGAAAGCTGCCAGGGATAGGCAGAAAAGTTATGCGGATCCAAAGCGCAAAGATTTTCACTGCAATGTAGGTGATAAAGTGTTACTTAAGGTATCGCCCTAGGAGGGAGCGATGCGATTTGGTAAGAAAGGCAAGCTAAGCCCGAGGTACATAGGACCCTTCAGGATTGTCGAACGTATCGGGTCAGTTGCTTATAAGTTAAACTTGCCAGAAGAACTTAGCACTATACATAATGTGTTCCGCATCTGTAATCTGACGAAGTGTTTCGCTGACGAATCACTGGTTATACCGCATACAGATATACACATAGACGAGAATTTGAAGTTCGTGGAAAAAAAAACCATTGTCGATTGAGGATCGACAGGTGAAGAAGCTTCGAAGGAAGCACGTGCCTATTGTTAAGGTCAAATGGGATGCCCGTAGAGGTCCCGAATACACGTGGGAAGTGGAATCCACGATGAAAGAGAAATATCCTCATTTGTTTCAGTAAATCTCGAGGTTGAGATTTCTTTTAAGGGGGTGAGGATGTAACACCTCGAAAATTTACGTCCAATGATGTATTGACACGTGTCATAGACTTTGCATATGCAAAAACAAACTTTAGAGGGACTAAAGTTGACAAACGGTGGAAACTATGGAACATAAGGGTCCAAAGTGTCAACAATGGCTAAATAGACTCCATAATAACCCTACATAATGTTTATAACCTTAAACGGATGGATCATGGATCATACGAAGCGGAAATTGCACAAAAGTGAGGAATTACAAACTATAGGGGCTAAAAGTGTCAACATGTTGAATTTATACCTCTGAGTGAACTTTTGGCAGACCCGAAGCTTTGTAATGCTAAAATATACTCACTAGAATATGTGGTAAAAATTTCACGTAGTTTCGTTACCGTATGAGAAAGTTATGGCCAAAACCGTACTTGAGGGGCTAAAAGTGTCAACATGTTGAATTTATACCTCTGAGTGAACTTTTGGCAGACCTGAAGCTTTGTAATGCTAAAATATACTCACTAGAATATGTGGTAAAAATTTCGTGAAGTTTCGTTATCGTATGAGAAAGTTATGGCCAAAACCGTACTTGAGGGGTTAAAAGCGTCAACGTCGAATTTCATGACTTTTCGGGTGAGCGCAAAGTTATCCGAGGACATTACCATGTTGGTAAATGTCCCAAGGTTCTTAAAAACCAGATTTGAGGGTTTACGAGTCAAGATTCATAGCTAAAACCTCGCGTGCAAGGACAGGGACCAAAACTGCCAATAATTAACAAAGTTTGGAGCTGCCAATAAACCCAGGTGCAGCTTTTTGCGATCAGCTGCTGTTTTGGTCCGAAATTTGAGTGCATAACAGCTAATATCACCTCCTAAGTGCACCAATGGATGGACATGCAAGTATAGACACCTAGAGACCTCTCACAACATCTGATTTCCCTTATAAATCTGATCAATTCATCACTTTTTGAGGCACTTGTGATAGTAACATGAACACCCACAACTTGCAAGAACTCTCAAAGCATTTCCAGGAGCAATCTGATCATCAAGGCAGCCTCCAAGTGTTTTCTAGGCTTCTTTAGGACCTTTGTAAGCATTCATATCATCCTCAAATCCGTTCTAGCATAGATTATTCGTTAAGAGTCAAACCGTTGTTCATAAAGTTTGACTTTTCGATTAAACGAAATTGGCTCTGTCATTTCTCAAATTGAAACCACTTATAAGTTGGTATTTATGTGGGGAACAAACCCTCAAAAGGGTATTCTCTGATTCCCACTCTAAGCATGCTATTTGTCGAGTCAAAGATGTTCTTAAAAAGTCAACAGAAATTGTTTTTGCGAAATATAGCATAAATGGTAATGTAGATGACATGCAATCAGTTTGATCATCAAAAATAACTTATAATGAATATAAGAATGTGTTTTATCATAATCAACTCGACAATCTTTAGTATAAACTCGGATCGGAACCGAAAGTCTTATAAAACGACTTTTTCGTAGACTATCGATTCGGATCCGTGCATGCATGTTTGAGATCTGTATTAGAGTGTATTTTTGACCATTTTTATTTATGTATAACTTTCTGGAATTTTTACATCTTGAGTCTATGCTTAACCGATTCATATGCGTGTTTCCGATTATGCTTAAAAGTTGACTATTTTGCCCTTTTTGATATAAAACGTGATTTTTGGAAAAGTAAAAGAGTAGAAATCTTTATTATTAATTTATAAACTTGCACCGAAAATTTGAGATCAGTTGGTGGTCCAGATTTTGAGTTATGGCCGATAGCGTAAAACTATATCTTTATGTTAAATAAACGGCGCATTTAGCGTATAACCTATTTCAGGCCACTTTTCGATATAAAACTTTTTACCCACTGATGTTATATAATATTCTGGGATTTTTGAAGATTTTTATTTAATTTTTGGCTGATCGGATCATACGTCGCTAAGTCGATTCGGTTAATGCCGGTTTTGACCGTTTAAGCCATAAAATGAGTTTTATACATTCTTTTGACCCCAAACCTTTTTCTACTGATTTTATTTGTTAAATAAATTATTTTGGGCATTCTGGAAATATAAAAATCTCAGCTTTCTTTTAAAAACCCGGAAACGGCTCTAAATCGCATTTTTAGCGTTTTTAGCGCATTGTAAGCGTTATACTCATATTAAACATATAAGACTCATACCTACTGATGTATTTAGCATATTTTCATATAATAACAGTAAGTATAAGATTTTGAACTCAGATTTCCAGTTTTGTCGTTTTTTAGCCCTTGTGAAATTACTAAAATACCCCTACGGTGCATAGTTTGATTTTAAATGATAAGTTTTGTCTACGGGTCATACCCTACTGTTATAATATGGCAAATTAAGTATATTTACTGTATAAATCAGACCTGTAACTCAGATTACCAAATTGACTCTTTCATAATCTTTTAAATGACCAAAATGCCCTTATGAGGCGTAAATTGAGTTTAAATACATTCGGGGCATAATAGGACATAACTTGCTGATATTATATCATATTTAAAGCATATTATCTCAGGGAACTTGCATATGACTCTTTTGGTTACCCGTAACGCCCTTTTTGCGTTCGGTTCGGTTTACGTAACTAGTTTGCGTAAATTAACCGAAACGGGTCAAACGTTATCATTTTTATCTCAAAATCCAGAATGTATTTAGTATACCCACATTATACAAGTATTCAAACTTGTCGGGTCTAAATCACATTCTATCCGGCCTTTCGCTTAATCATGCGTCTTAACCGTATATTTCTTTAAGACTAACCGGTCTAAGCTTAGGCTTAATTAAAGACCCGTTAGCAGTCTAATTGGTTATTTATACCATCGTTCCAGACTAGAGCTTTCCGGTAAATTGTACCTACGCTTACTTAGGAATACGGCTGAGTTATAACTCTTGCTATTTAAGACAGGAGCTAGCTCAGGTAAATACTCTTAACTTATTTTCCCTATTACGGGCTTGGGATACGGTAATATAAATACCGCATGGTCAGGTATGGGATTCGAAGACCAATGTGTCGGGAAATCCAAATAACCTGTTTTTAATTCGTATTGCTTGACTGAAACATTGGGGGTTAATGCGACCGTGTCCTGGATATCCTTGACTCATTAAATGCAATGGCCACGACCTAAGCACGGGGTGTAGGCATACACCTGACAGATGCTTTATGCTTATAAATTGATTATACCCAATAAGGGATTCCCAATAAGGGAATAGTGGTGTGTCGGTTAATCTTGAACCGGCATAGGACCGGGCCCCGCATGTAGAGCAAGTTATGTAAAACTGATAACATGAGATATAGTTTGTCCCAAGTATAAAAGATTAATCTTGCCTTGTGCATCTTAATCAAGTGTCAAAAATAGTTTTGTGCCTTGTGCGCCTAAACCAATTTTCATAAACTCTTTTCAAATGAGTCAGTTGAGTGTATTTACCAGTGAAAACTGACGTATTTTCCAAAGTCTAAGTGACAGGTACAAGTACGTATTAGGCTGGAAGCTGCTCAGGGCGTTAATAAGGAATCTTGCAAGTTCTAGGCGCCTAAAGTCTGTTGAACAACATTTAAGTTTTAAGATCCGCCTGTGGATCCTCTACTTTCCGTTGTAATACTTGATATTACTTTATATTCGGATTGTAATATATTATCTTTTGCTTCCGCTGTGCATTTATAAATTGTGTTGTTTGACTATGATGTTATCAACTACGTCACGATACCCCACACCGGGCCCACCGGTGACACGTGGAGATCGGGGTGTGACAATTGTATTTCGTTTGAATGATGTTTTATATACATAAAAACTTAATTTGCTTTATTCTTTGTCTTTTTTATGTAATGAATGAATTGTAGCATGTAAAATTAACTTGGATATTTAGATTATTAATGAGCAAATCGTATCAACTCCTGTAATCAAACCGGTATCGTATCGGTACCAAATTTACTATACCAAATCATTTTCGGTACCAATTTGGTACCCACCTTTTGGCGTTTTCAGAATCGTTACTTTCGGTTCGACACCGGTCTAGCACCATACCTGTATTTATTGATTTTTACCTAAATATACCATACCGTATTGTACCGAGCATTTTCGGTGCCGGTACCTAGTTTCGATGATTTTCCGGATCGGTACTTTCGGTGCTGTTACCGGTACCAAGCTCATCCATATTTTAACGTGTTATCACCGTAATAACTGAACTGAAAACAACCGAATTTCCAACGTGTAGGACGTGTGGGTCCTATTATTATATATTAGGTTATTTAAAATCGTTTTTTTTAGGACGGAGTGACTATCCTTTACACAACATTTTTATTTATGTTTTGATATTCGGTATCTTCTTGCCGTTACTGACACGCGTTTTACAGTCATTAGGTCTCTGCCGTAACGCACGGATGGAAAATCAACTAGTTACACTTAAAAGTAAATAATATGATTATCAAATCACATAATAATTTTTCAAATCAAATAATGGAGGAGGTTGGTATTATCGTATTGACGAGTACCACCACCTCGCATGAGATTGGATAAGTTCACATTGAAGATGCTTCACATGTGCAACACAATTATTTGTTATATTTTTAGATATTAAGAATAAGAATAACAATATTAATCTATGTATCTATCTACTATAATAAAAAAAAAACAAGTTTTTGTATTTTTTTAGATCTATTCAACACGTGTAATATACGAGATTTTTAAGGATGTAGTATTTTTATTATTTGGTAGATTTATTCAACCCGATTGTATACGGGTTTTTTAAACATACGACGTTTTTGTATTTAATTTACAAAATTACATTTATTTAATATGTGTAATACACATGGTTTTTAAAGATATAATATAACTTTTTTTTAGATCTATTCAACACGTGTAACATACGGGGTTTTTAAGGATGTAATATTTTTATTATTTGGTAGATTTATTCAACCTGATTATACACGAGTTTTTTAAAGATACGACGTTTTTAGTATTTAGTATACAAAATTACATTTATTTAATCTGTGTAATACACATGGTTTTTAAAGATATAACTATTTTTTATTATTTGATATATAAAATTACATTTATTTAACCCGTACAATATACGGGGTTCATAAAGATATAACTTTTTATTATTTAATATATAAAATTACATTTATTCAACCCGTGTAATACACGAGGTTCTAACCTAGTATATTATATGCGACAATAATTTGTTGTATATTTATGATGCTTTGACAATTTATGTAGCTTTGAAAGATTTATAATTTCTTAATTTGTAATAAATAATAAACTTAACGTTTATGAAAATTACAAATTTCTAAACTCAGTGAAAAAATTTGAACGACTATGTAAGAACTTTTTTTTGGTAAATTTAATTCTAATAAAAGACTCTTAATATATTTTCTCCATCAATTCATTAATATTAATGATATTATTAATTAATTAATATCTAATTCTAATTTATAATTAAAAAATATATAAATTATCTATAATTTTAAAACCTTTAATTTTATTACTTCTTAAAATGGATAAGCATAATCCCACATGACATTTTCTCTATCAATTCATTAATATTAATGATATTATTAATTAATATCTAATTGTTATGAATGCATCTATTATTAGTGACTATCCACATTTCTAACTCCCATGTCACATTTATGTTTGTATTAATGTTATAGCCTATATATAGTGGCTCATGTATTTTGTATGAGATATATCAATAAGAAATTCATCTCCTATTCTCTTCTATACATTGCTAATAGGTCCTAGTTATTACACAACATGTTATCAGCACGAAAGTGCTCGAATCATCATTGGTTTTATCGTTGATTAAAGTCTCGGTTGACCCATGTCGTTGATGATGTTTTGTTGATAAAAGTTTTGGTGGCCCGAGGTGTTTCCAACGAAGATTGGATTTCGTAGACATGGCGATTGAAAAGTGATGGAGATACTATTTCCTTTAGTTATTTCAAGGTAAGTTTTTTTTCCACCACACATGTTTATCTACATAAGGTACTACTCTTATACCTATATTGTTTCTTGTTGAATATGCCTTATCTTTTCAACTTGATTTTACCATGATAAGAATAATCGTTAACCAGAATGAGATTTTTGAAAGTCGGTTGAATAGGGGATGTTCAAATCCTACTCATAATTTTCATTGTCATTTTCAATGACCTTTTCTAGAATAAATGTGACATGGGAGTTAGAAATGTGGATAGTCACTAATAATGGATGCATTCATAACACTCCCCCTTGATTATCCACATGATGGTATACTATTATTTAATACGCTTGGTGATGCTGCCTCGTTAAAAACCTTGCTAGGAAAACCCAGTGGGACAAAACCTCAGCTAAGGGAAAAAGAGTGCAGTGCGTATTGCATGTTGTGTAATAACTAGAACCTATTAGCAATGTATAGAAGAGAATAGGAGATGAATTTCTTATTGATATATCTCATACAAAATACATGAGCCACTATATATAGGCTATAACATTAATACAAACATAAATGTGACATGGGAGTTAGAAATGTGGATAGTCACTAATAATGGATGCATTCATAACACTCCCCCTTGACTATCCACATGATGATATACTATTCTTTAATACGCTTGGTGATGCTGCCTCGTTAAAAACCTTGCTAGGAAAACCCAGTGGGACAAAACCTCAGCTAAGGGAAAAAGAGTGCGGTGCGTATTGCCTCCCCCTAATACTTCTGTATCAGGTATGTTGCCTTATTAAGGAAAAAGAGTACATACATTGTGTATATTATGGGTACGTTACTCCCCCTCAATTTTACTTGTATATCTTGATGATGTTGAATCCAATCTTCTGTGACAATTGCTTGACTTGATATTTGGCGTAGTCTTCTTTGATTTGGGTGTTGTTGTATACATTGTCTTCATACAGTACAGCTTGAGCTTCTCTTGATCAACTCTAATCTACATACTTCTTAAATATGCTGAAATCTTCGACCTTCATAACTTGTATCTGGATTGAGATCGAACTCTATGCGAGTCTAATATATATCAGTCATAACCCAGGACGCCATATTGTTCTTGTGGAACTATCTCGTGTCTCGCGTTTGTAAATATGTCAAATAATTATTTAATGTGCTTTATAATTATGCCTCGTTAAAAACCATGCCAGGAAAACCCAATGGGACAAAACCGTAGCTAAGGGAAAAGAGTGCACTACGCATTATACATAATTAACAACATGGTTTATGATGATGTTAAATTAGTACTTCGGGACCTATAAGATAAACAATACAACGTAATATCAGATGTCGTCTTGTTTGCAAGATACGTCAATGCTCTGATCGCAATTAAGTATGGTACTTCTTGACTAAGTAGTTCAACATCCTTTTCTTGGGGTTGATAAGAATATTTTTTCTATGTCAAGCGATCAGACAATCGTTCATGTACTCAACGAATGAGTTTTTTCTATATAACATCTTCTAGATGTAGTTAGATTGATGAGCAAAAATAGTACATATATACTCGAAATTACAGGTCGATGATAACTACACTTTGTAAAGGTCATTCAAAATTTTCCTCTTTAGTTTGAGAGTTCCCTCTCGATAATTTATGATTAAAAATATATAAATTATCTATAATTTTAAAACCTATGATTTTATTATTTCTTAAAATGGATAAGCATATGGTTTAGTTTACGTTATCTGTGTTACGTAAATCAAGTTTGAGAAAAATAATTGCTATTATCTAAGAAACATGGTGTTACATTATTAAAATATTATTTTATAGTGTTACGTTATTAAAAATGTTATTTTTTTTAATTATATGCATCAATATTTCATATCAACACCACAAAAAATATGTAATATAATAACACTCGAATTTGAGTTTATATATTAGAAATAATATAGTGAAGTGACTATTTCAACTACATATTTTGTGATGAATTTATCTATTAATTCAAATATAAATTAATTAATTAATAATAGTATTAATGAATTGAAAGAGAGAATATTATATGACATCAACTGAAATTTTTTATTAGAATTAGATATACCATTACCCATCACAATCCATCTCCATCACCCACCATTTTCAGCCACCAACTCTATCTCAATTAAGATTTAAGAGACTTATCATTATCATCCCAAAATTTTATAGAAACCTTTATGTGTTCATCGGTTTTTTTCTACTTCGTCTAATTCCCCAAGATAAGGATGAGATTTAAGAATTTTCTTCACATTCTTTACGTATCATATCATAACATAATATAGAAATTTAATTGTTATATAAATATATTTTATGTATATCTAATTGTTATTACTGAAGTAACAAATAAATATAAAGTATTTTCTTAAACGCGTCATTTATAGTGAGTAATATTATATTGTCTTTAACTTGGTATAGATAGTTCATGTTAGGGTAATATGTGTTTATATTAAAACTTATTTTTAACATGTGCAATATCAAGAATAATTTCAAATTTTGTAATTATTATGTTCTTCGAATACAATCAATCTTATCATTCAACCCGTGTAAGACACGAGACTATAAACTAGTAACAAAATATACGTGTTTAGAGTTAGAGACT
Organism: Helianthus annuus; assembly: GCF_002127325.2. NCBI lineage: Eukaryota > Viridiplantae > Streptophyta > Magnoliopsida > Asterales > Asteraceae > Helianthus > Helianthus annuus. The sequence continues at coordinate 105,023,025 of NC_035448.2, forward strand.
TTTATGGTAAATAACAAAATATACATATTTAGAGAGTTATTACATTTTTAATTATTTATAAAATTTAATAAAATCATTTTTATAATAAAAAATAATTAACTAACTTATGTTAATCAAAAGTATTAAAAAAACATATGACTCGCTAAAAAATTAAGCACATCAAGTATAATGTATATATTTTGGAGATTCTCCTAAAAGATTTGATACATCCTAAAAGAACTAATAATACATGATGGGGTATGGTCTTAAATCTCACACAAGGCTTAGACGTGAGTGACCATCATCCAGCTCAATACCCCTATCGATAAGGATTATCTGCGTTTGTGCGGGCAACACACAAACCCAATTTGCTGTCCCAATTAGACAAGTGATGAGAAGACTTACCTTGTATATGAAAGCGACTATTTTCGTCACCACAAGGGATGTGGTAACCGCTGCGGTTACCGCATATGGCAACGCGGCTCAAAACCGCATCACGTAGTCCCACAAGTTGCACTGCAACTTTTGACTTCAGTGACAAAACCAGCAAGTGGCCTGTCCGGGGACTGACGACGGCCAGCTGCCCAACACACTTGCACGAATGGCCGGCTGACAGACTCACAATTGCAACAGGACGTGGCATCACTATAGGAAGCATCCAACACCTCTGTGGCCAGTGCTTCTGACACACCTGTAAAAGGCTACACGTTGTCGGTATAGCCACTCAATTACCCTCCTTCGCTCTTCGGCTATAAATACGCATCCCGGACCAGGTTTGAGGTAACGCTAATCTGCTCTCTCTCACTTACTACTCAAAATACACTTAGCTCTTAAGCAAATACTGATTCTCACGCCGGAGAGTGGTAACAAGGAGCACCCTCCATCCCATCCTCCTTATTACGAGTCACGGTGTGTTTCCTTACAAGTTAGAGGACGGTCCGGCTATTGATCTCAAAAAAAGAGATTAACCCTACTTGACAAGACTAGTGACTTAACCTCCCTGGTTAAACACTGTTTCATCAATGTCTAAAGTTATATTTGAAATATATATTTTAGTTTCTTAGGGTGTTGATGTGCTATTCAGGCATGTAAATTGGTGTTTCTTTCCAACAATTCGAGGGTTTGAGTCTTGCATTAGACAATAATGTTGAATTAGTAGAAGATTAGATTATTATTAAAAAATCTAATTTTTTTGAGACTTTTGTGTTAAATAGGTCGTATTCATAGGTTGACGGATTAACCCAAATACGACACAAAGCTAAAACAAACACGAACCTAGACACAACATATTTGATACGGATATGACTCATTTAACCCAAATTTTTCTACATGTAAGTACTATACTATAAAAAATCTACAAAAAGAAAATACAAAAAATAGTTATGTTTAAAAGAATAAACAGATGCTCACGTCACTTTTAAAATTGTCATGAAATGTACAATTATTATAAATATATTGATATTGTGGTTATCAACGCCTAAAAGAGAATAGGCTTATTCTCCAACTTTCTTTACCCTATATATATTCCATTGTATTTATTGTATGAATACACCATCAATAATAAACATCTCTTTCTCTCCCATTATCTTTTTTCATCTTCTTGCTATTAGGCTTGTTCATAACACGTTATCAGCACGAAGTACTCCAACCAAAACCTTAATCCTCTTTATGGTTCGTAAGAGGATGCACATCTTAAATACCAGAAGTAGGGGTGTGCATGGGTCGGTTTGGGTCGGTTTTGACCAAAAAACATAACCATAACTGCGATGTCGGTTATTGGATAACCATAACCATAACCGATCGGTTATGATTATTCGGTTTTGATGGTTATAGCAGGTCGGTTATGGGTTGTTAACCGTGTATTTAGCTTAGCTAAAAATAGCTTAATTTTTTTTAAGATGGAATAAATTATTATTGAATATGTGTATATATTAGTATATTACATACTATTAAAAAATATATATAATCTACTATAATATTAATACCAATTATTATCGAATATTCAAATAAAGTAATATTGTACATTCCATAAATTCAAATAAACATTCAACCAAAACCACAAAATGATATGAAAAACCCATAAGTACTAAAAATATCCAGTCAAAAACATCAAATATTAAAAAAGAATTGTAAAAAGTCCTAAATCCTACAAAGATTTATTACATGTCGGTTCGGTTCGGTTATGGTGGGTATGGAAAAAATGATAACCATAACCGACCCGCTACTTTCGGTTTTCAAAAAAAACTATTAACCGACCCACCGGTTTTTTATTTGGTTCGGTTTTTTCGGTTCGGTTTTGTCGGTTAATTCGGTTATGGTTCGGTTAATTCGGTTTTTTACTCACCCCTAACCAGAAGTTGCTGAATCATCTCAATATATGTGGCTATTTTGTACGTACCAATACAAGGTAATTATTATGCATCATCTTAATTTTTTTTTTTTTTTTTGTAAATTGATGTTTTGCGTTAGAAATCATAACAATAAATAAATAAATGATTTACACTAGATATAAGTTGATTTAGATTGAACACGATAATATATAAGTGATGACCGAGCATATTAGATTATTTATTATATATTTTTAGGTTGCTCAGAGTTACACTCTTATCACCTTGTAATTTATTGTTATCGATCTTACAAATAAAATTCAAAATAGGGTCATAGATATTTCTTTTAAATTAACAATTGAACGATGTTGAGATTTTAAATAAGCCGCAAATCTTGTTATAACTAAATCTCAGTTGAAATTTGGTCCATGATTTTTTTTTGTGTGATTCATGGCTATGGAAATTGATAAACAATTTTATTTTAATACGACACTTTTTATTGATTGATTTTTTTTAATATGATACGTCATGATCTATTGTTGATTATAATGATAAAATAAATTATTGGTAGAGTAATACATAGAATATGCTTTTGATTTGATACAATTTGTTGATTATGAATATATTTTATTATTCTTTTAATGAATAAATTACTTGTTTAAATATTGTGAGTATATTTAAAAAAAAGTTTATTTAATGATATAATTATGTTATTTTTGTTTCAAATAAACGTTGGATTTAGACCGTGTAGAAATCTCATAAATAATATAATGATAATAAAGTGGTTAAACTTTTCCAAAATATCTTTCTCGAATGTTTAATAAGATAAAAGAAGATATATTTTGGATTACTTTTATTGAGTTATCTTAATTTAATTCTCTTTTCTTATCAAAAGAACTAGGTTATGTTATATGGTGGATTCTTTGATTGGATTAATGAAAATCATATCATTCTTAGTTAATCTTTTGGGTTTATAAAATATGAATTCAAATCATTCTGTTGTAATAAATTGATTATCATCTTTTATCATATGATATTTTTGGATTAGTGGATGTTATCTTTGTATTTAAACATCGTATAAGAGTTAAGATTTGAATATGTTATTCTCCAGGAATCGAATGACTTGTTTTAGATATGAATATCCGGAAAAATAATATTTGAGGAATGAATTCAATAAAAGATTTTAAATCTATGATCTTTTGTACGATATAGGATATGCTTATTTTGAATTTAAGAAAACCAAAACTGAATATTGAAAATCATATGTATAGTCTTTAATTTAATTGGTTTTATTACCTTCTTTTTGTATGTATCATATAGTGTTGATATTTGAACTTCAATAAAATATAGGAAAATTGGTTTTTAATAAACCAACATTTGCCTCGTTGGTAAATAATAATCTTACCTACGTAATTGGTATACAATAATCTTACCTATCAACATGTTGGTACTCAATGAACTTTCGTTAATTTTTTTAACTGAAGTTAGTTTTTAAGTTTTATTTATTACACAAACAGTCCCTGTAGTTGTAATTTACTAGTTTTAACTAGTACACATATGTATATATAAAATTTAATTACATGGCCCTTGACGTTTTTTTGTTTTACAAAATAGTTAAAACTAGTAAATTATAACTATAGGGTTGTTTATGTAACAAATAAAACTTAAAAACTAACTTCAGTTAAAAATAATTAACGGAAGTTCATTAAGAACCAACATGTTGATAGGTAGGATTATTGTATACCAATTATGTAGGTAGGATTATTATTTACCAACGGAACAAAGGTTGGTTTATTAAAAACCAATTTTCCTAAAATATATTGCATTATATATGAATACATGAAACATTCCAGTGACAAGATATATGGTGTCGTATATGAAATTATATGACTAGTTAGTATATAACTTCTATTGATGACAAATTATTGCTATAAATTAGTAGTTGAAAATCATATGTTGATTTTCATATCTTTACATATTATATGCTGATTTTCTTATCTTTATAAATATTTGTTTGGTTCTATAACTGTAATATACGATTCAAGATGAACGATTTCAGGGTGCTTTCGTCATATAATTTTGTTCGTTATGGAACAAACATTATTTTGAAAGTTACGTACTTGCTATTGATAATAGAGAGAATGATGTATAATGGTTTTTATTGAAAGATTATCACTATTGCAGTTATATTCTTTAAAATATTTATATCGATCTTATTGGATAAGAAAATTTAAAGGCCAAAGTTAAATGTTTTATTAGCACTCGCATGAAAAGTATAATATGTTTAGATATGACACCTGAGTGTCATATCCTCTAAATCTCAGTATCTAGTCATAAAGGGTTATAAGATGTATGATTGATAAATCTTATAAGATTCGGACGTTTAGTCACTTCCTATTGATGTTATGTGAAGAAAAGATTGTATACAAAGAAAATTTGGCTACAATAATTTTCATTGTCACACCTAAGATATATGCTCCTGAAGTAGCATATCATTATGAGAGTCATGAAAAGTTTGAAATGATATATACTCGTGTGACTGAGTAAAGAATGAAAAGCTATTGATCATAGTAAAGGTTAGTGATCATGAACATAATTGAGAAAATTGTAATGATTAGATCGACCATGAGAATTATATAATGGTCAAGTTAATAATGAGATTGACTATTACAACTATAGTGATGGTCATAATGAGAACGACCACCAAACGTGTCAAACTAAAGGAATGTTATATGAGAATATATAGTTTGAATTGATGATACGGTCTTCTCTCATATGTTATGTCTTGAATTATCACGAGTGCAAGTGATACACATTGATCATAAACCAGAAGTTTATACATCATGATTATTTAATTAGTTGGCATGACCAGTTAGACCACGCCGAGTCAATGTTGATGTGAAACATAATAAAGAACTGGAAGGTTCTTTAAGCCGATAATTAGCATGTAATTTTTGCTCTCAAGAGAATTTATATATTTGCCAAATAAAGGAGGGTGTGTAACCCTAAATATTCTGGAAGTGATTAAAAGATATGTATATCCCAACATGATACCATTTAGTGTTTTAAATCGATGCATCGTCTAAATGGTTATCAAATTCACAACTTGATGTTTGTGTAATTTATAGCTTAGCTAATAAGATAGCAAGCACAATAATCCAGATTGCATGTATTTATTAGTAGTGACGATAAGTTTATTTCCCTATCTATTAATGATCGGTAGAATAAGTGTTGAACTTCCTGTAGATTATGTTCATACATAAATTGCTTTTGTTAAAACGATCATTGAACGTCTACGATTGATAGCAAAGCCACTAATCATGTGAGCAAGTTCATGTTTATATATGCATACATGTAATTTTACATGGAATAACAATAATACACATCAAGCCAACATGTTGTAATAGTTTCTCCCCATTATAGTTGGTTTTTGGTCAGAAACCAAAGATATCCCTTTTAAGATTTTGGTTGTGCGGTATATATTGAAATTGATCCACCACTACACACAAAGATGGGACCTTAAAAGGTGGTGGGAATATATGATAAATTAATTGATATCCATCTCAATGGATTAACATCCTCAACATCAGGGGGAGATAAAAAGCAGTTGGAAAATAAATGAGTTGGTATGAATTATCATTGATCCTCAAAAACTAAAAGTGTGAACCAGAAGTTCAAAGAATAACTCATATACAAAGATTAGCGAATCTATTACCAGACGCATTCACTGACCTTAAAAAGGTGATTATGTTACATATACCAACTGCTAATGTTCCAATTAAGATGAGTGTCCTAGAAGGACAACCACATATTTGTAATGAATCTATTGCGCGTCTGAAGCGTGGTAGACGAGTCGATTCCAATAATAAAATTCCTCGAAAGTTGGAGCAACTAACTAAGATGGTCAAGTCGGGGTTATTTTAAAAAGGTCTCCTGAGAGACGATAGACATGATGGTTCAAGAAGAACATCAGGTACCTGAAACTAAAGAGATCTCGATAAGTTGTATCATGTCTAAGATATGTATGGAATTGAAATAAAGTCGACGTCGTTAGACTTTTGTATATAATATAGCGCTTGTAATGATGAAATGATGAGGATCAAGATTTAAGATCTGCCTATGAACAAATACAAAGAAATAATTGGCCAAAACAAAAAGACGCAAATGAGGCAGAGTTGAATTCTCTATTGAAATGGAAAGTTTTTGGACCAGTAGTTCATACAACAAATGTTGTAAAACATATTAGAAACAAACAGATCTTTTATGCGAATCAATAAATGAAAAGTAAATGGTATAAGGCAAAATTGGTGGCACAAGGATTTCGCAAAGACCTAATATTGATTATGAGGAATCGTATTCTCTAGCGGTGGATACAATAGCTTTCCAATATTTAACTAGTCTGGTAATAATATTGAAGAGAGAATTGACATGCGTCTTATGAATAATATTTATCACTTGATACTAAAAGTTTACATGAAAGTCTCTGGAGGATTTAAATTATCAAAATCATGTAAATAAAGTTCTCGAGAACAATATGATCGTTGTATACATATTCATATTTGAATACGACTGAACTCCTGATGAGTTACCTAAAGGTGAATTGAAACATCTTAACGATGTAATTCTTGTGCACCAATAATGATACATAGAAAACTTGTACATGATGATTATGATATCTCAATAAATACTGTACACGCATTGTATAATATGGATTTTGGAGATAAAAGCAACTAAGCAAGTGTTCATGACATTGTTAAATGGGCAAATTTATGTAGCAAAACTTCTGAAGAGTGAAAGCACATGCATATTTGGATAAGATGGAATAAATTCCCTCATGGATTGATAATGCCAGAAGCATTGATGTCAAAACCTCAAGAACATACTAGATGAAGTTGACAAAATATGGATGGACAAAAATAGTCGGGTCGAGTGTTGTACAACTCGAGATATTCGCCTAAAGAGGGATATAAGTTTGATTAAATTAGCCATGTTTTATCAACATCTACTTTTAAAAGTTCACTATAATCGCAGTTTACAGTGATGACGTCTAGGCATCATCGAGAGAAACTGTCGAGCTTTTAGAGTAAGAATTTTTTAAAGACATTGGCACGGTCTAATTATTACTCGAACCGCAGTTCAGTATATATGTAATTATATTTTATCAATCCCTCAAGTACATCTAGAAGATGATGTTGGGATATTTTAGTATGGACATAGTTAAACCTTAAAGTATGTTAAAGTTTCTTAAGTCACTTGTTATAAGAAATGCCTATTATCATCTCCTACCGAAGTAGAGATTCTCATTCTAGAAGTACCATCATTAAATGCATATGTGCATTAATATGTTTTGCTAGCTATGTATGGTTATAACATCTTTCACTTGAGCTTATTGTCATGATATAACCTTTGTCAAGCGAAGAGACACTGGAACGAGTTCAAAGAAATATTTCAGGTATAAACGATATTTAATTATGTTTTACTAACCCATGAAAGCTAGTTATATTAGTCTTGTAGATATAAAGAATGTAACACAAATAGTCTTGGATCTTATGGTATTTGTTCGCAAGAGGAAGCACTAGAAGTCTCACAAGAAGATTTTACAACATTACTCAAGATAAAGGATTGCACTTCAAAGCATCAAACGACAGATCATTCTACAAAAGTTTTGAGCAACTTTCGAGGATGATGGACACACTTTACTTAAAGGATACATATTATAATGAGGGGGAGATTTATTCAAGTTGCACTCTTTTTCCCTTAACTAAGTTTTATCCCAATGGGTTTTCTTAGTAAGGTTTTTAATGAGGCAACGTACCCGATCCAGACGTATCAGAGGGAGACAATACGCACTGCACTCTTTTTCCCTTAGCTGATGTTTTGTCCCACTGGGTTTTACTAGTAAGGTTTTTAACGAGGCAGCATCTCCAAGCGTATAAAGTTGATAACCAGGGGGGAGTATTATAAATATATTGATATTGTGGTTATCAATGCCTAGAATAGGCTTATTCTCCAAGTTTCTTTACCCTATATGGCTTGTTCATAACACCAATTAATTTAAGTATGAATACACCATCAATACACCATCAATAATAAACATATCTTTCTCTCCCATTATCTTTTCTCATATTCTTGCTATTAGGCTTGTTCATAACACCAATTAATTTAAGTCATGACATGATATAAATATTTTTTTATCTTTAAAAAATCAGATTAAATTGGTCAACATCAACCCGACCTAAAACTGATCGAAACATGTTTAATTAACCTAAACCTATAAATTTCATATTAGGTATGTCATATTTATGGAATTTACTGGGTATGGTTATTGTTATATTTAGAGTTACACCTCTATTCATCTCTTTTATCTTTCTATTTTAGCATATGTTTTATCAGAGGCGGATTTAGCTCTACTTGAGGGGTGCCCATGCAACCCCTCAACTTTGCTTTCAAAGTGAAAATTTGTTCATTTTTTTGCGTTTTATATATAAGATACCTTCAACAAATATTAGGATACCTAAGAGTATTTGATACGAAGAAAAGAGTGAAACTAAATCAGAATTTTCATGAATAGCGGCTGTGTAAAAATATGAAGAAGAAGATCTAAATGGTAAATAGTATTGTCTTTTTAAGAAGTATATGGCCCATTTGTTAAAAAGGTCCGCACCTATTCAACGGAAATTTTCATGTTTTGTTATTTACCTTTCGGATTTTCCCTTTAGTTTTAGGCCTTTGATTTCTTTTTTCTTATTTTGTGAAAGCTACATTTCGTTTAGCTGCATATCTAAACATTGCATTTAAAGCTACACTACAGAGAGTTGTTGGGGTTTAAGTATTATCATGACTTTGTTCGATACGCATTAATAGATATTCTCAGATGAGCAGGAATCTCGACAAAGAAAGAGACATCGGTTAATTTTCTTACAGACCCAGCGGAAGGGAGGTCCACCCTACGCCCGGCAGACGTGCTAGTTTTTGGTTGGGAGGGCGGGTAACATGCTTGTGTCGATCTCACAGGTGTATCCCCCCTAGCCGGGTTCCGGAAAAATGGGTTTGTGGCGGGGCAAGCGGTACTGAAGGCAGAGGCAAAGAAGGTGAAAAAGCACACGAAAGCCTGTGATGATAATCAGCATGCATTTGTCCCCCTGGCGTTTGACACGTTCGACTCCTTGGCGCCGGAGGCGGTTCGATTCTTGACTAGAGTTCAGCGTGTGGTCCACAACAACTTTTCGACCCCTCAGGGGCGAGACTTTGTTTTTAGTAGATTAGGGTTTTCTATTCAGAAGGGGATGACGACACAGTTTGTTGCTCGTCTACTTGCTATGCTTATGTAATTTGCCCTGGTGATTGGAATGAAACAATATAAATATTTATGTGAAAAAAAACATTTGTGTTAAAAAAAAAATTATATTTGCACTTTGCTACATTGAAAGTAAAAAAATTAATTAAAAATTCTTAAAATAATTAATTGTTCAAATAATCGGATTTTTCAACAATTAAATCCTCTTTGAGTAAAGTTACAAAATACTTTTTTATTAGAAGATTACGTTTTCCCCAAACATTTCTAATTAACTATAACGAGAAATATTACGTACGTTATAGCAGTTCGATTTTGAATAAAATAAAATTTATTGTATAACACTATAACCTATCAATTGTGGTACTGGTGGTCAGTATAAGAAGTGTCGCAACCATAACTTTAATAAATACCGTTTGAAACAAACTAAACAAGCTCTAGCGCATGCTCTTTGGTCGTGGTCTGAATTCCTTAAGGTGCCCTACCATATTCTCTTTGCCACCCTTTACTTACATTCTTTTAATTACAAAGCAATATGTTTTTCTTTATTACGTATTAATGTGCATATGCTAGCCACATCAAAGAACTATATACATGTAGATTTCAATTTGGTCATATCACAACTTTATATTTTGGGTTTTCTCATCTATCTGCGTCAATACCTCAATAACCAAACTATAACGACAAATACAATTACTATGAATAACCTACTTAAACCCTTGCCGTGAAGCGCAGGTAATAATAATACTAGTTGTGAAATAAAAACCAAATTTAATTTAGTCCTCATTGCCCTCCTAAATGTATGGTAAAAGAAAAATTTCTCTGCTTTATGAATGTATGATAAAAGAAATTGGGATACTTCAAAAATTTTCTTCTACATCCGTTAATTTATTTTATAGTTTTTCAATAAGTAAATAAAAGTATACATAACTTTTTTGCATGATAAATCACAAAAGTAAAAAATAAATAAAAATGAAACAAGATCCATTCATGACGTTATTAACACGGAAATCACAACAAAAAAAATATTCTAATCCACAATCAATAAAAAACTGTATACCTTACTACTGTCCTACCTACTAAAATAACGGATAATGTTGACGTCGAATTCTCCTACATATTCTCCTATGTATTAAAAATGCAATGGTTTGAACAGTAGATACAAAAGATTAAAATAATAAATTTAGTTTTTTTACTTATTTTTATTATGTCTTATACTTTTTAAGTTAGATAAATTTATGTCAATTGGTACTGGTATTGAAAATATCAATACGGTTATCGATACATGAAGGTAAAAACCGACACCAGCCTGTTACAGAAAACACCAAAAGTCGGTCTCAAATTGATTTTGAAAATCTTTTAGTTCGGAAAATTCGGTACTGCTACCCGGTACCATTTGCTCATCCCTGATCACGGGTGTCGTACGAACAACAACGGTATTGTGCAACTTTTTTGTTGATTTTCTTCAACTTTTAGTGATTTCTTTTTTTAGTTTCAGGAGTATGGATAAGCTCGGAGCCAACCAATATTGAATCGTACTGGTACCGAAATACCAGTTACGGTACCGGTATATGAAGGTAAAAAACGGTAGCGAACCGGTACCAGGAACGCCAAAAGTCGTACCGCATTGGTACTTAAGATCTTTCGGTTTAGGAAATTCGGTACCGGTACCCAGTATCATTTACTCATCTCTTACCACAGGTTTCATACGAACAACATTATTACCATACAACTTTTTTGGTTGATTTTCTTTTGGTTATCTTTTAGTTTTTCCTATATTTTCTTTTTATTCTTGTCAACGGTTTCCGTGCGCAACGCGCTCGTAGTGATTTCAAAACACATGTAAACACAGACTAAACAACAAAAGACGTTCGCCGCAACGCGACGATAGTAAAAAAACTAGTTGATGTGTTAAAATTAAAAACTCGTAATCTATATATATATATATAAATGAGATGGATTTGGGCTATGTGGCATTTGTCTTTGGCCATCTTGGCTGATGTGGCATTTTAGTTTAGGAGGGAAATCACATTTTGGTTTCTACATTCACGATTTCTATAGAAAAGAGGCGGGATCCGTTTTATTTTTGGGTCGGGTCTTTTGTTTCTGCATATATTCGGATCATATAAAACCTATGTGAATTGTCATAACAATCATAGATACCTACCACAACTTTACTCTTTTCTCTCTTCTCTTTCTTCTAGAATCTTCATCTTCTCACCGGATTTTCAACATTGAATCAAGATCAAAGGTAAATACACCAAATCGAACTTAAATCTTTGTTATTATATGTTCTATATGAAGATCGGATGTTGATTTTATGTTATTCCGTACACCAAATCGAACTTAAATCTTGGTTATTATATGTTCCGAATGAAGATCTGATGTTGAATCTATGTTATTCCTTTGTATTTAAAGGTATGTTGAATCTTTGTTCTTTCTACTTCTATTAACCTTTTTTTTTTCTGAATTTTGTAGATCCTCCTATATATCTTGAAGGTATGTTGTTTTACTCTGTTGTTTATGTAGTATTCATCTTTAATCTAAGCGATTGAACATGTTTAATTTTTTAACTCTATTAACTTCTTTTTTTCTGAATTTGTAGATCCGACGATAAATCTTGAAGGTATGTTGTTTTACTCTGTTGTTTATGTAGTATACATCTTTAATCTAAGAGATTAAACATGTTTATTTTTTTTCTTAAACCAAAATCTACATCAGATGTTTTTTGTTGATTTTTGTTATGTATAAAATCAAGTTTCTGGGTTTTCCTTAATCATCTATTCCACATTTATTGCAATTAATGATTTTGGTTGTTGTATTTTTTCATGTGATTCCTTACATCTGTTATAACAATCTGAATCCCACCATTCGTCAAGCAATAGAGGTTAGTTTATCATATTTTTTTTGATATATAGTGTGTTTTATTCTTATTAAATTATCAATGTTTTGAAGTTCATATTCTTTGATTTTTCAGTTATCATTTGTTCAATTTAGCTTTAAAGAAACATTTAATTTCTTTTTAAAATTTATTTTTTTCCAATAAATAGACTACTGTTTTTAAGGTTAATTTTTGAAATTTGAATTATAAGTCTGTTTATTTAATTAGACATTGTTTCTATAAATAGGTTACGATTATATTTTTTTAAAAAATTGCTTACTTCCTTTGCAGTTATAGATATTTATTTCAGAACCGAGTCGGTCCTCCATAGTTTTTTCTGATGTGAGTATTTCTGATTTGATATTTTGTTCGAATTATGATAGTTACTTATGTATTTCAATACGAATGTTAGTTTTATATATTTTTATTAAAAAAATACAACAATTGAATATATCTTACACACGATAAAACATAATAGTCAAATTACCAAATAAGTTGATGTTTGAATTTGTATGTTGACTTATTTCTAGATGTATATCTCATATTTTTATTAACTTATTATTAATTTTAGGAAACTTATAAATATTTATAATAATTAACAAAACAATGATAATTTATTTATGTTAAATTATTTGGTCGATTTTGTCTATTCGTAATTTCCAAAGTTTTGTAAAGTAATATTTCCATTTATAATGCAGTAACATATCAAAGTTATTTTAGATAAATTTGTTTCTTTATTAATTGACAATCATATTTAAGTAAAATGGAAACTACAATAGAATGACAAATAATTTTGATGTAGATAATTTATTTTTTTTTATCAAAATATATATAATATTTGTTTTGTTATATGGTATTACACTTTTAATTAATTATTTAACGATCATTTGTTGTTTATGTAGTATTCATCATTAATCTAAGCGATTGAACATGTTTAATTTTTTTTTAACTCTATTAACTTCTTTTTTTCTGATTTTGTAGATCCGACCATAAATCTTGAAGGTATGTTGTTTTACTCTGTTGTTTATGTAGTATACATCTTTAATCTAAGAGATTGAACATGTTTATTTTTTTCTTAAACCAAAATCTACATCAGATGGTTTTTGTTGATTTTTGTTATGTATAAAATCAAGTTTCCGGGTTTTCTTAATCATCTATTCCACATTTATCGCAGTTAATGATTTTGGTTGTTGTATTTTTCATGTGATTCCTTACATTTGTTATAACAATCTGAATCCCACCATTCGTCAAGCAACAGATGTTAGTTTATCATATTTTTTTTATATATATAGTGTGTTTTATTCTTATTAAATTATCAATGTTTTGAAGTTCATATTCTTTGATTTTTCAGTTATCATTTGTTCAATTTAGCTTTAAAGAAACATTTAATTTCTTTTTAAAATTTATTTTTTCCTATAAATAGACTACTGTTTTTAAGGTTAATTTTTGAAATTTGAATTATAAGTCTGTTTCTTTAATTAGACATTGTTTCTATAAATAGGTTATGGTTATATTTTTTAAAAAAATTGCTTACTTCCTTTGTAGGTATAGATATTTATTTCTGAACCGAGTCTGTCCTCCATAGTTTTTTCTGATGTGAGTATTTCTGATTCGATATTTTGTTCGAATTATGATAGTTACTTATGTATTTTTTTCAATACGAATGTTAGTTTTATATATTTTTATTAAAAAATACAACAATTGAATATATCTTACACACGATAAAACATAACAGTCAAATTACCAAATAAGTTGATGTCTGAATTTGTATGTTGACTTATTTCTAGATGTATATCTTATATTTTTATTAACTTATTATTAATTTTAGGAAACTTATAAATATTTATAATAATGAACAAAACAATGATAATTTTATTTGTTCGATTTTGTCTATTCGTAATTTCCAAAGTTTTGTAAAGTAATATTTCCATTTATAATGCAATAACATATCAAAGTTATTTTAGATAAATTTGTTTCTTTATTAATTGACAATCGTATTTAATTAAAATGGAAACTACAATAGAATGACAAATAATTTTGATGTAGATAATTTATTTTTTTATCAAAATATATATAATATTTGTTTTGTTATATGGTATTACACTTTTAATTAATTATTTAATGATCATTTGTTGTTTATGTAGTATTCATCTTTAATCTAAGCAATTGAACATGTTTAATTTTTTTTTAACTCTATTAACTTCTTTTTTTTTTTTTCTGATTTTGTAGATCCGACCATAAATCTTGAAGGTATGTTGTTTTACTCTGTTGTTTATGTAGTATACATCTTTAATCTAAGAGATTGAACATGTTTATTTTTTTCTTAAACCAAAATCTACATCAGATGGTTTTTGTTGATTTTTGTTATGTATAAAATCAAGTTTCCGGGTTTTCTTAATCATCTATTCCACATTTATCGCAGTTAATGATTTTGGTTGTTGTATTTTTCATGTGATTCCTTACATCTGTTATAACAATCTGAATCCCACCATTCGTCAAGCAACAGAGGTTAGTTTATCATATATTTTTTTTATATATATAGTGTGTTTTATTCTTATTAAATTATCAATGTTTTAAAGTTCATATTCTTTGATTTTTCAGTTATCATTTGTTCAATTTAGCTTTAAAGAAACATTTAATTTCTTTTTAAAATTTATTTTTTTCCTATAAATAGACTACTGTTTAAGGTTAATTTTTGAAATTTGAATTATAAGTCTGTTTCTTTAATTAGACATTGTTTCTATAAATAGGTTACGGTTATATTTTTAAAAAAAAAAATGCTCACTTCCTTTGCAGTTATAGATATTTATTTCTGAACCGAGTCTGTCCTCCATATTTTTTCTGATGTGAGTATTTCTGATTCGATATTTTGTTCGAATTATGATAGTTACTTATGTATTTTTTTCAATACGAATGTTAGTTTTATATATTTTTTATTAAAAAAATACAACAATTGAATATATCTTACACACGATAAAACATAACAGTCAAATTACCAAATAAGTTGATGTCTGAATTTGTATGTTGACTTATTTCTAGATGTATATCTTATATTTTTATTAACTTATTATTAATTTTAGGAAACTTATAAATATTTATAATAATTAACAAAACAATGATAATTTATTTATGTTAAATTATTTGTTCGATTTTGTCTATTCGTAATTTCCAAAGTTTTGTAAAGTAATATTTCCATTTATAATGCAGTAACATATCAAAGTTATTCTAGATAAATTTGTTTCTTTATTAATTGACAATCATATTTAAGTAAAACGGAAACTACAATAGAATGACAAATAATTTTGATGTAGATAATTTATTTTTTTATCAAAATATATATAATATTTGTTTTGTTATATGGTATTACACTTTTAATTAATTATTTAACGATCATTTGTCGTTTATGTAGTATTCATCTTTAATCTAAGCGATTGAACATGTTTAATTTTTTTTAACTCTATTAACTTCTTTTTTTTTCTGATTTTGTAGATCCGACCATAAATCTTGAAGGTATGTTGTTTTACTCTGTTGTTTATGTAGTATACATCTTTAATCTAAGAGATTGAACATGTTTATTTTTTTCTTAAACCAAAATCTACATCAGATGGTTTTTGTTGATTTTTGTTATGTATAAAATCAAGTTTCCGGGTTTTTCTTAATCATCAATACCACATTTACCGCAGTTAATGATTTTGGTTGTTGTATTTTTCATGTGATTCCTTACATTTGTTATAACAATCTGAATCCCACCATTCGTCAAGCAACAGAGGTTAGTTTATCATATTTTTTTTGATATATATAGTGTGTTTTATTCTTATTAAATTATCAATGTTTTGAAGTTCATATTCTTTGATTTTTCAGTTATCATTTGTTCAATTTAGCTTTAAAGAAACATTTAATTTCTTTTTAAAATTTATTTTTTCCTATAAATAGACTACTGTTTTTAAGGTTAATTTTTGAAATTTGAATTATAAGTCTGTTTCTTTAATTAGACATTGTTTCTATAAATAGGTTATGGTTATATTTTTTAAAAAAATTGCTTACTTCCTTTGTAGTTATAGATATTTATTTCTGAACCGAGTCTGTCCTCCATAGTTTTTTCTGATGTGAGTATTTCTGATTCGATATTTTGTTCGAATTATGATAGTTACTTATGTATTTTTTTCAATACGAATGTTAGTTTTATATATTTTTATTAAAAATACAACAATTGAATATATCTTACACACGATAAAACATAACAGTCAAATTACCAAATAAGTTGATGTCTGAATTTGTATGTTGACTTATTTCAAGATGTATATCTTATATTTTTATTAACTTATTATTAATTTTAGGAAACTTATAAATATTTATAATAATTAACAAAACAATGATAATTTATTTATGTTAAATTATTTGTTCGATTTTGTCTATTCGTAATTTCCAAAGTTTTGTAAAGTAATATTTCCATTTATAATGCAATAACATATCAAAGTTATTTTAGATAAATTTGTTTCTTTATTAATTGACAATCGTATTTAATTAAAATGGAAACTACAATAGAATGACAAATAATTTTGATGTAGATAATTTATTTTTTTTATTCAAATATATATAATATTTGTTTTGTTATATGGTATTACACTTTTAATTAATTATTTAATGATCATTTGTTGTTTATGTAGTATTCATCTTTAATCTAAGCGATTGAACATGTTTAATTTTTTTTAACTCTATTAACTTCTTTTTTTTTCTGATTTTGTAGATCCGACCATAAATCTTGAAGGTATGTTGTTTTACTCTGTTGTTTATGTAGTATACATCTTTAATCTAAGAGATTGAACATGTTTATTTTTTTCTTAAACCAAAATCTACATCAGATGGTTTTTGTTGATTTTTGTTATGTATAAAATCAAGTTTCCGGGTTTTTCTTAATCATCAATTCCACATTTATCGCAGTTAAAGATTTTGGTTGTTGTATTTTTCATGTGATTCCTTACATTTGTTATAACAATCTGAATCCCACCATTCGTCAAGCAACAGAGGTTAGTTTATCATATTTTTTTTTGATATATATAGTGTGTTTTATTTTTATTAAATTATCAATGTTTTGAAGTTCATATTCTTTGATTTTTCAGTTATCATTTGTTCAATTTAGCTTTAAAGAAACATTTAATTTCTTTTTAAAATTTATTTTTTCCTATAAATAGACTACTGTTTTTAAGGTTAATTTTTGAAATTTGAATTATAAGTCTGTTTCTTTAATTAGACATTGTTTCTATAAATAGGTTATGGTTATATTTTTTAAAAAAATTGCTTACTTCCTTTGTAGTTATAGATATTTATTTCTGAACCGAGTCTGTCCTCCATAGTTTTTTCTGATGTGAGTATTTCTGATTCGATATTTTGTTCGAATTATGATAGTTACTTATGTATTTTTTTCAATACGAATGTTAGTTTTATATATTTTTATTAAAAAATATAGCAATTGAATATATCTTACACACGATAAAACATAACAGTCAAATTACCAAATAAGTTGATGTCTGAATTTGTATGTTGACTTATTTCTAGATGTATATCTTATATTTTTATTAACTTATTATTAATTTTAGGAAACTTATAAATATTTATAATAATTAACAAAACAATGATAATTTATTTATATTAAATTATTTGTTCGATTTTGTCTATTCGTAATTTCCAAAGTTTTGTAAAGTAATATTTCCATTTATAATGCAATAACATATCAAAGTTATTTTAGATAAATTTGTTTCTTTATTAATTGACAATCGTATTTAATTAAAATGGAAACTACAATAGAATGACAAATAATTTTGATGTAGATAATTTATTTTTTTATCAAAATATATATAATATTTGTTTTGTTATATGGTATTACACTTTTAATTAATTATTTAATGATCATTTGTTGTTTATGTAGTATTCATCTTTAATCTAAGCGATTGAACATGTTTAATTTTTTTTTAACTCTATTAACTTCTTTTTTTTTCTGATTTTGTAGATCCGACCATAAATCTTGAAGGTATGTTGTTTTACTCTGTTGTTTATGTAGTATACATCTTTAATCTAAGAGATTGAACATGTTTATTTTTTTCTTAAACCAAAATCTACATCAGATGGTTTTTGTTGATTTTTGTTATGTATAAAATCAAGTTTTCGGATTTTCCTTAATCATCTATTCCACATTTATCGCAGTTAAGGATTTTGGTTGTTGTATTTTTCATGTGATTCCTTACATCTGTTATAACAATCTGAATCCCACCATTCGTCAAGCAACAGAGGTTAGTTTATCATATATTTTTTTATATATATAGTGTGTTTTTCTATAAATAGGTTACGGTTATATTTTTTTTAAAAAAATTGCTTACTTCCTTTGCAGTTATAGATATTTATTTCTGAACCGAGTCTGTCCTCCATAATTTTTTCTGATGTGAGTATTTCTGATTCGATATTTTGTTCGAATTATGATAGTTACTTATGTATTTTTTTCAATACGAATGTTAGTTTTATATATTTTTATTAAAAAAATACAACAATTGAATATATCTTACACACGATAAAACATAACAGTCAAATTACCAAATAAGTTGATGTCTGAATTTGTATGTTGACTTATTTCTAGATGTATATCTTATATTTTTATTAACTTATTATTAATTTTAGGAAACTTATAAATATTTATAATAATTAACAAAACAATGATAATTTATTTATGTTAAATTATTTGTTCGATTTTGTCTATTCGTAATTTCCAAAGTTTTGTAAAGTAATATTTCCATTTATAATGCAGTAACATATCAAAGTTATTTTAGATAAATTTGTTTCTTTATTAATTGACAATCATATTTAAGTAAAATGGAAACTACAATAGAATGACAAATAATTTTGATGTAGATAATTTATTTTTTTTATCAAAATATATATAATATTTGTTTTGTTATATGGTATTACTCTTTTAATTAATTATTTAACGATCATTTGTTGTTTATGTAGTATTCATCTTTAATCTAAGCGATTGAACATGTTTAATTTTTTTTAACTCTATTAACTTCTTTTTTTCTGATTTTGTAGATCCGACCATAAATCTTGAAGGTATGTTGTTTTACTCTGTTGTTTATGTAGTATACATCTTTAATCTAAGAGATTGAACATGTTTATTTTTTTCTTAAACCAAAATCTACATCAGATGGTTTTTGTTGATTTTTGTTATGTATAAAATCAAGTTTCCGGGTTTTTCTTAATCATCAATTCCACATTTATCGCAGTTAATGATTTTGGTTGTTGTATTTTTCATGTGATTCCTTACATTTGTTATAACAATCTGAATCCCACCATTCGTCAAGCAACAGAGGTTAGTTTATCATATTTTTTTTTGATATATATAGTGTGTTTTATTCTTATTAAATTATCAATGTTTTGAAGTTCATATTCTTTGATTTTTCAGTTATCATTTGTTCAATTTAGCTTTAAAGAAACATTTAATTTCTTTTTAAAATTTATTTTTTCCTATAAATAGACTACTGTTTTTAAGGTTAATTTTTGAAATTTGAATTATAAGTCTGTTTCTTTAATTAGACATTGTTTCTATAAATAGGTTATGGTTTTATTTTTTAAAAAAATTGCTTACTTACTTTGTAGTTATAGATATTTATTTCTGAACCGAGTCTGTCCTCCATAGTTTTTTCTGATGTGAGTATTTCTGATTCGATATTTTGTTCGAATTATGATAGTTACTTATGTATTTTTTTCAATACGAATGTTAGTTTTATATATTTTTATTAAAAAATACAACAATTGAATATATCTTACACACGATAAAACATAACAGTCAAATTACCAAATAAGTTGATGTCTGAATTTGTATGTTGACTTATTTCTAGATGTATATCTTATATTTTTATTAACTTATTATTAATTTTAGGAAACTTATAAATATTTATAATAATTAACAAAACAATGATAATTTATTTATGTTAAATTATTTGTTCGATTTTGTCTATTCGTAATTTCCAAAGTTTTGTAAAGTAATATTTCCATTTATAATGCAATAACATATCAAAGTTATTTTAGATAAATTTGTTTCTTTATTAATTGACAATCGTATTTAATTAAAATGGAAACTACAATAGAATGACAAATAATTTTGATGTAGATAATTTATTTTTTATCAAAATATATATAATATTTGTTTTGTTATATGGTATTACACTTTTAATTAATTATTTAATGATCATTTGTTGTTTATGTAGTATTCATCTTTAATCTAAGCGATTGAACATGTTTAATTTTTTTTTTAACTCTATTAACTTCTTTTTTTTTTATGATTTTGTAGATCTGACCATAAATCTTGAAGGTATGTTGTTTTACTCTGTTGTTTATGTAGTATACATCTTTAATCTAAGAGATTGAACATGTTTCTTTTTTTCTTAAACCAAAATCTACATCAGATGGTTTTTGTTGATTTTTGTTATGTATAAAATCAAGTTTTCGGATTTTCCTTAATCATCTATTCCACATTTATCGCAGTTAATGATTTTGGTTGTTGTATTTTTCATGTGATTCCTTACATCTGTTATAACAATCTGAATCCCACCATTCGTCAAGCAACAGAGGTTAGTATATCATATATTTTTTTATATATATAGTGTGTTTTATTCTTATTAAATTATCAATGTTTTGAAGTTCATATTCTTTGATTTTTCAGTTATCATTTGTTCAATTTATGTCACACCCCCAAATAACCACCTAGGGCATATCCCTATTGGAGGTGCAACGATCCAACAAAGAGCCACCAACCATATCAAACACAAGTTATAATGTATTGAAATACCCAATTGAAAGAAATGTATCATTTGAAAAGTTAAACCAAAACCAAAGTATTGAGCGGAAGCATAAATGTATAAGTGCGTATATGTATCAAAAGCAAATCAAATAACTGTTTATTATGACCACAACCACTCCAGCAGCATCAGACAGCAAGCTCCCAAGTTCCTTCAATAATTACCTACAAGCATGCAACAAGTGTGTCAGACTACGCTGGTGAGTTCAAGGTTTCGTTAACGTGTTGTGTTACCAGATATATGTTAATGCGATTCAATGTTGTGTTACGATGTTGCTCATGTTAGATACCCTAGGGAGTGTGCCCATAAGTATCCGGGGAGTGGGTACCCCTTAATGACCGTTTGCTATGTTGCCATCGTTAGATACCCTAGGGAGTGTGCCCATATGTATCCGAGGAGTGTGCCTCTAACAACCATAGCCCTATCCAGATAATTAGTTCACGCCCGTCCTTACGGCCCGGTGTGAGGTTTCCCACCTAATAGCGCTATCAACTAATCACCCCCATTGCCCTCCAGGCAATAACCAAAACCGATTAAGTTATTTACCCAATGTTTCCCTTCCAAATGTTTACCAGTTGTCCCAAACCACCGGGACGCATGCTTGAGAAAAGTGCAGTGAACTCACCTTGGTTTGCTCGGTAAGATTAGTTACACGTTAAACAGAAATGCTCAATCGATTCCTATGATAGTTGCACATAACAGTTAGTTCGCATACAAGCTTAGTGCGTATTGTTTCACACGTATTCATCAGTTCGTGCACTAGTATTAAACAGGTTGTGAAAGTGGTATCAATCCATCAACAGTGTGCAATGTCCCACGAAAACATTTATCAATTCATGACATCTAAACTGTTACACGCATTAAATCACAAGTATTACTTAACACCTTGCATCTACTCGCCCAACCATTTAATCTACACCCAACCCAATACACCGTGACCCATGACTAAATACATGTGCAACCCGTTTTGTCCTACATGAGTGCGGCCCAACACTCAGCTGTTTGCACATGAGGCCCAAAGTGACATAATTACTATTATCTATTTAATGTGTGTGAGTCAAGCCCAACTATGTGTGTAAAGCCCAACATCAGTGGGCTTGTTCATCCATGTTCACCATGTACAACCATGATTACAACAGTTCACTTTTAGACTATAGTATGCATAATGTTTTCATGGATCCCTTGACCAAACCCACTGTAACCGTCCCTATTTGCACCATTTACCAATCCAATATTTAGGTTTATTCATAAGTGAAATATTACTATGATGTTTTTCCACCACTAGTGCGGCCCAGTGATACGCACAACCCAACTGTTACTTCGGTTGTTACCCTTGCCTAGTTTATGATTATACCCTAACCTCCTCCTATGCAACTTAAAGATCTAACACTTTAACCTGCTCGTGTAGTCCAAGTGCAGCCCAGCTGCCTTACACGGCCCAGTCCCCCTCTTGTATGATCCAATTATTTAACATGAAAGTCCAATATATTATGTAAGCCCGTTCTAACTATAATAACCCTGCTGTCAATGTTTCCCAACCCACCGTTATTTAACACAGAATTCTTAGCACATGATAACAGTTCATTCATATAAAATCATAAACAACACGCCCATAATTCCCGATCATATCCGCATGCAATATTCCAGTCAAGCACATAACTCAATATTCACACAAGATCGACCTTAGATAATCATCAAACACATAACTCGATATTCACACAAGATCGACCCTAGATAATCATCAAGGCTCATATAAATCAATGTCAGTTTACAGCACGTGTGAACATTATCATTCATAACACCCTTATGCAAATATGAATAATAACAATATGCAAACATTACTAACCGGAATTAATGGGTCGGAGTGCAACTCGAAATCGGAACTAATGGATTAGAATGTAACTCGGACAAGGGGAGGGGGTCTCCTACGCCTGATGCGAATCCAGTAAGAGGGGGGGGGGGTAGGGTTTGTTGTTGTTTTAAACGAAATCAGAGTTTTAGTTGGATTAAAATACGTATTCCTTGTTTGAAAAGATTAAGATGTTGGGCTGGTTAACTTAGTCCACAAGGATGTGGTGTTGGGCCGGTTATGTGCCATTTAGTCGGACATGGGCTTAAGCCCAAGTAAACCTTATAATTATACCTTATAATTATGCAATGTATATATGCTATAATATGTGACTTAAGTGGGCCGGTTTTAGTTAATACACAAGTTGGGATTAGGATATTGGGCCAAGGTTAATGCGCGATCCATTTCGTCATACTTTAGTTATTAGTGTACTGATTTTACGTATTAACGGAAAACAACGAAGAGTAAGGATCAAAAGATGAAGCGTTACTTGCCTCGAAAGTTCGGGTTGTCACATCATCCCCAACTTGAAGGAAATTTCGTCCCGAAATTGGCAAGCGTCAAGTGTGAGAGAAACGAAGTAAGAAATCAGAGTTGTTGCGGGTTTTGCTCAGGTGTGACTTCATCCCCAACTTGAAGGAAATTTCGTCCCGAAATTTAGCAAACAGTCGCTGAGGAAGCTAGTTTTGTTAAGCGTTTTCGCGGGGTGTCACAACATCCCCAACTTGAAAGAAGTTTTCATCCCGAAAATTGATCTAAAACAATGGCTTGAAGTGGGTTCCGACGAACTCGATCTATAGCTACTTTACAACGCCTGGGGGCTAATCTTGTGATCGGTGAAAATCATGGTATGGTGGTTAGCGTTTTGTTATATCAGTTGCCAATCAAAGAAACAGGGAATTAATGAGGTTCGTACAAAGAATTGAGCGAAACAGGAGTCCATTAAACATCCGAAGGATTTGGCCAGCAAATTTGTTGTCGAGAAGTAATTTCCAGTAGTGGTGCATGGCGGCATGGCACAACAGGGAGGTTCGTTACATTGCGGTCGCGCGAGTGTCCAAAACAGAGTTTGGTGGGTAAAGGTTAGTGTTGCAACACGACAAACGCGTGTAACTGTGACAGCTTCACTTCTGGCGGCAATGACAAGTGAAAGTGATAAGGTTCGTCTACAGGGATGCGTGGGTATAGTTCTCCTAATCTCGTGTTCGTTCGGAAGTTCCATCTAGCGATGCCATCACATGGTTAGCTCTATTGAAACAAGGGTGCGCTGGAGGCCCTTGTGATCGGTCTAATTGGTGCATTCGGTACCGTCCAAGTAATGCCTCCCACTTAAATCCAATGACCACGGTTTCCACCGGAGGTTGTAGGTCGTGCAGTTCCTCTCCGTAACACCATCATGGTATATCGCTGGATCATCGGTACCCTCGGATAGAAGCGATGCTCCGCGTGTTGTAGGGTTGGGTTTCAAAAGCTGCAAAGACGTTCTCCGATTTTATTTCTCAGGAATTCACAACTCCCCGCTATGCTAAGGAGGTTGAAGTTGCGAAACCTTCGAAAATCCTATGATGAAGCTGTGATAGTATCTAGCGAACCTAAGGGATTGCTGTATCCCAGAAGGAAATCAAGATTAGCATAAGGTCTATTCTGAAATTCCACCTAACGATGTGGAAGTAAACCAGGTAACTCTTCAGAAGACACGTCAGGAAATTCACGAATAACTGGAAGATACTCGATCTTCCTTTCTTAAAGTGGCGAATCAGTGACAAGAGCTAGTATAGCAGAGTAGCCCTTCCGTAGACACTTCCGGGCTTTCACGATTGAGATGATGCCAACAATGGCACCACTATGATGATCTCAAACTGATAAGGATTCCCCACTGGGAGAGGGAACGCACGATTTTCTTTTTGCAGAGAATTTGCTGCTTGATACATAGATAACCAAGTCCATGTCAACGACCATGTCAAAACTTACAAGAGTATTGGGAAGTAGGTCAATGTCGAACAGTTGACCCACGAGATCAAGTTTGCATCCCAACGAACATATAAGGTTTCAATTGACTTGCCGTCATTCGATTCGTTATCAAGAACGTGCAGGCCACCATGCTGTTGTATTCCTGGCGTCGCTCACGCCAATCCTAAATGCCCCTCCACGAGCATCATTTCCAATGTTGTTGCTATTGTTACGAGGATTTCTAGTACTTCTGTCGTTCCCTTGGTTGTTGTCTTCTTGATTTAACAATGGGCGATCCATGCCGTAGGCACCTTCATTTCACTACTATAGACTACGATTACGAGTGCCTTGATGTTGCCGTGACTGTTGCCTCTACTATTGTTGCTCGAAACAGAGCCCTACGATCTTTCACCAACATGGTCCATCATAACACATTCCGTGCCGCGTCCTAAGGCGCCGCTCGTTGCACTGGCAGTTATCCATTCCTTTCTACAGTCCATTGTCATCGTGTATGTCCCGTTTGGTTTGTAAGAGTTGACTCCCATAAGTCGCTAACTAGGGTGAATGATCCGTTTGAAGCCAATTCGCTGGTGTTCGTTGCCGGTAATCAGGGTTGTCCAAATACTGAGGTTGGTAAAATATTACGCTCACCCTTTTGTCTTTCGATCTAGTAAGTCGATTGAGTAATACACGGTATGCTGCGAGAGTGTTGCCGAAGTGATCACACTTCGGAGTCTAAGACGTCAATACATAGAGTCCCAGCAAACGAAGAGAAGCGAGAAAGGTATAGACCAGCTCAAGGACGTTCGTTCAAGCACCTAACATTCTACACGTTTCGCTAGGCGTTCAGATGTGTGTTCAGATAATGCTTGATAGCATCGAGATTTGTAAGGATTCAGAAAGGAGTGAAAAGATCATGTTCGAGTAGGAGACAATCACTGCTATGACTCCCATGGACTGTTGTGTTCTAACATAACGTCAATTAACAGAGCGGAACCCCTCTCACACTCGTTAAACCTCACTGGGACTCACATGCACCCCACATTATTATTATGTGTGCACCCATAATAATAAGGCAATTTGCATGCTTATCTCAGTGCCTTTTAACTCGCGCTAAAAGGTTCCCCTCATCCAAACAGCAAACGTAAGGTATCACAGGGTTAAGAATTACAATAATCAATGGATAGTGTCACACTAACAGATCACATAACAAGGGTTGGTAATATAAGGGCTCATGCTGCTGTGCCAAGTGTGAATTCAAGTGTAATGTTATACATATGTGTACACTAGATATACTATGCATTAGTAGATGAGAAACGAACCTTGCAGTCTGGAGCTGAGTGTCATGGTCATCGTTTGGATCAATTCGGTTATAGTCTGGTTTTATGAAAACATTTTTAAAACCGAGTTCTCTATAACCAGTGGCTCTGATACCAAACTGTCACACCCCCAAATAACCACCTAGGGCATATCCCTATTGGAGGTGCAACGATCCAACAAAGAGCCACCAACCATATCAAACACAAGTTATAATGTATTGAAATACCCAATTGAAAGAAATGTATCATTTGAAAAGTTAAACCAAAACCAAAGTATTGAGCGGAAGCATAAATGTATAAGTGCGTATATGTATCAAAAGCAAATCAAATAACTGTTTATTATGACCACAACCACTCCAGCAGCATCAGACAGCAAGCTCCCAAGTTCCTTCAATAATTACCTACAAGCATGCAACAAGTGTGTCAGACTACGCTGGTGAGTTCAAGGTTTCGTTAACGTGTTGTGTTACCAGATATATGTTAATGCGATTCAATGTTGTGTTACGATGTTGCTCATGTTAGATACCCTAGGGAGTGTGCCCATAAGTATCCGGGGAGTGGGTACCCCTTAATGACCGTTTGCTATGTTGCCATCGTTAGATACCCTAGGGAGTGTGCCCATATGTATCCGAGGAGTGTGCCTCTAACAACCATAGCCCTATCCAGATAATTAGTTCACGCCCGTCCTTACGGCCCGGTGTGAGGTTTCCCACCTAATAGCGCTATCAACTAATCACCCCCATTGCCCTCCAGGCAATAACCAAAACCGATTAAGTTATTTACCCAATGTTTCCCTTCCAAATGTTTACCAGTTGTCCCAAACCACCGGGACGCATGCTTGAGAAAAGTGCAGTGAACTCACCTTGGTTTGCTCGGTAAGATTAGTTACACGTTAAACAGAAATGCTCAATCGATTCCTATGATAGTTGCACATAACAGTTAGTTCGCATACAAGCTTAGTGCGTATTGTTTCACACGTATTCATCAGTTCGTGCACTAGTATTAAACAGGTTGTGAAAGTGGTATCAATCCATCAACAGTGTGCAATGTCCCACGAAAACATTTATCAATTCATGACATCTAAACTGTTACACGCATTAAATCACAAGTATTACTTAACACCTTGCATCTACTCGCCCAACCATTTAATCTACACCCAACCCAATACACCGTGACCCATGACTAAATACCTGTGCAACCCGTTTTGTCCTACATGAGTGCGGCCCAACACTCAGCTGTTTGCACATGAGGCCCAAAGTGACATAATTACTATTATCTATTTAATGTGTGTGAGTCAAGCCCAACTATGTGTGTAAAGCCCAACATCAGTGGGCTTGTTCATCCATGTTCACCATGCACAACCATGATTACAACAGTTCACTTTTAGACTATAGTATGCATAATGTTTTCATGGATCCCTTGACCAAACCCACTGTAACCGTCCCTATTTGCACCATTTACCAATCCAATATTTAGGTTCATTCATAAGTGAAATATTACTATGATGTTTTTCCACCACTAGTGCGGCCCAGTGATACGCACAGCCCAACTGTTACTTCGGTTGTTACCCTTGCCTAGTTTATGATTATACCCTAACCTCCTCCTATGCAACTTAAAGATCTAACACTTTAACCTGCTCGTGTAGTCCAAGTGCAGCCCAGCTGCCTTACACGGCCCAGTCCCCCTCTTGTATGATCCAATTATTTAACATGAAAGTCCAATATATTATGTAAGCCCGTTCTAACTATAATAACCCTGCTGTCAGTGTTTCCCAACCCAACGTTATTTAACACAGAATTCTTAGCACATGATAACAGTTCATTCATATAAAATCATAAACAACACGCCCATAATTCCCGATCATATCCGCATGCAATATTCCAGTCAAGCACATAACTCAATATTCACACAAGATCGACCTTAGATAATCATCAAACACATAACTCGATATTCACACAAGATCGACCCTAGATAATCATCAAGGCTCATATAAATCAATGTCAGTTTACAGCACGTGTGAACATTATCATTCATAACACCCTTATGCAAATATGAATAATAACAATATGCAAACATTACTAACCGGAATTAATGGGTCGGAGTGCAACTCGAAATCGGAACTAATGGATTAGAATGTAACTCGGACAAGGGGAGGGGGTCTCCTACGCCTGATGCGAATCCAGTAAGAGGGGGGGGGGGGGTAGGGTTTGTTGTTGTTTTAAACGAAATCAGAGTTTTAGTTGGATTAAAATACGTATTCCTTGTTTGAAAAGATTAAGATGTTGGGCTGGTTAACTTAGTCCACAAGGATGTGGTGTTGGGCCGGTTATGTGCCATTTAGTCGGACATGGGCTTAAGCCCAAGTAAACCTTATAATTATACCTTATAATTATGCAATGTATATATGCTATAATATGTGACTTAAGTGGGCCGGTTTTAGTTAATACACAAGTTGGGATTAGGATATTGGGCCAAGGTTAATGCGCGATCCATTTCGTCATACTTTAGTTATTAGTGTACTGATTTTACGTATTAACGGAAAACAACGAAGAGTAAGGATCAAAAGATGAAGCGTTACTTGCCTCGAAAGTTCGGGTTGTCACATCATCCCCAACTTGAAGGAAATTTCGTCCCGAAATTGGCAAGCGTCAAGTGTGAGAGAAACGAAGTAAGAAATCAGAGTTGTTGCGGGTTTTGCTCAGGTGTGACAATTTAGCTTTAAAGAAACATTTAATTTCTTTTTAAAATTTATTTTTTTCCTATAAATAGACTACTGTTTTTAAGGTTAATTTTTGAAATTTGAATTATAAGTCTGTTTCTTTAATTAGACATTGTTTCTATAAATAGGTTACGGTTATATTTTTTTTAAAAAAATTGCTTACTTCCTTTGCAGTTATAGATATTTATTTCTGAACCGAGTCTGTCCTCCATAATTTTTTCTGATGTGAGTATTTCTGATTCGATATTTTGTTCGAATTATGATAGTTACTTATGTATTTTTTTCAATACGAATGTTAGTTTTATATATTTTTATTAAAAAAATACAACAATTGAATATATCTTACACACGATAAAACATAATAGTCAAATTACCAAATAAGTTGATGTCTGAATTTGTATGTTGACTTATTTCTAGATGTATATCTTATATTTTTATTAACTTATTATTAATTTTAGGAAACTTATAAATATTTATAATAATTAACAAAACAATGATAATTTATTTATGTTAAATTATTTGTTCGATTTTGTCTATTCGTAATTTCCAAAGTTTTGTAAAGTAATATTTCTATTTATAATGCAATAACATATCAAAGTTATTTTAGATAAATTTGTGTCTTTATTAATTGACAATCATATTTAAGTAAAATGGAAACTACAATAGAATGACAAATAATTTTGATGTTGATAATTTATTTTTTATCAAAATATATATAATATTTGTTTTGTTATATGGTATTACACTTTTAATTAATTATTTAATGATCATTTGTTGAGTACTAATAAAAAATCCTTATTTTTATTGTCACAGTTTTCTATTTGAAATTGAGGTTTTGTTTTGATCAAAGTTGGGTTATGCAGTTAAGTGTTCAATCTCTTGTTAATTTGAAAACGCCTCAATCTTAAGCTTCAACATCTCGAGTAAATGTGATGTTTATTTATGTTACTTAATAACAGGTAAATGGGGGATATCTACGAATTTTGATGGTA